>NC_059266.1:12425942-12725942 GCF_017591435.1 Portunus trituberculatus | reverse complement strand
TTCCTCATTTATATTAACGACATGCCAGAAGGAGTGAACAGCTACATAAATCTGTTTGCAGATGATACGAAACTGTGCAGAGTTATAAAGCAAAAGGAGGATTGTGAAATACTGCAAGAAGACCTAAATAAGATCTGGGAATGGAGTAAGAAGTGGAAATGGAATTCAATGTGAACAAAAGCCATGTCATGGAAATGGGAAAGAGTGAAAGACGACCTGTGGGAATCTATAAGATGGGAGATGGAGTAGAACTGGAGAAAGTTAAAAGGAAAAGGACTTAGGAGTGACGATGGAAGAAAACAATCAACCAGTAAGCCATATTGATAGAATTTTAGAGAAACATATAATTTGCTAAGGAATATTGGAGTAGCATTTCACTACATGGACAAAGAAATGATGAAGAAATTGATAAGTACTATAATAAGACCCAGATTGGAATATGCAGGAGTAGTGTGGACCCCTCATAAAAAGAAACACATAAGGAAATTGGAGAGGCTACAAAAATGGCTACAAGAATGGTTCCAGAATTTGAAGGGATGACATATGAGGAGAGACTAAAGGCTGTGGATCTACCAACCCTGGAACAAAGAAGGAGAGAGGAGACCTGATACAAGTTTATAAATTGATCAACGGAATGGACCAAGTGGATAATGAGAAACTGATCCTGAGAGAAGAATATGACATCCAAGCACAAGATCGCATAGTAAAAAGCTGAGAAAAGGAAGATGTCTGAGAGATATTAAAAAATATAGTTTCCCGCAGAGATGTATTGAGACATGGAACAGTTTAAATGAAGAAGTAGTGTCTGCAACGAGTGTGCATACTTTTAAAGTAAGATTGGATAAGTGTAGATATGGAGACGGGGCCACACGAGTATAAAGCCCAGGCCCTGTAAAACTACAACTAGGTAAATACAACTAGGTAAATACACACACACACACACACACACAGATAAAGTTCTATCATACATATATATGTATAAAACATCTGTACAGAAGACTCGTGTATCATGTAGGACACGCAGAAACATGCACAGAGAGAGAGAGAGAGAGAGAGAGAGAGAGAGAGAGAGAGAGAGAGAGAGAGAGAGAGAGAGCAGGTACCGCTCAGCTCCCAACCCGGACCATACAGTGCATCTGACGTGTCATTAGTTCCCCACGCTTTCCAAAGCCCGCGAAGTTTTGTAGGCCTATTTCTTGCTCTATTTATTTATTTACAGATTCAAATCTTTGGCATTACTGTATTTTGGATGTTTGCCATTCATGGTATACAATTCAAAATATATTTTCTCTAACATGGGAATGTTTATATTTTAGGTGCACCAAAGCATTCAGCAATTAGGAATTAGAAGTTAAAGGGTTAAATACCAACCAAATATAGATTTAATATAAAATAAATACAATGTTTATTGTATGCATGATATAAATTAACTATATTGCCCAAAATAACAACTTAACCTGCAAAACTTGGGACACATCAATAGACGTTCATCGCGCAAGACTCAGGGCACGTCGATAGATGTCTAGACTTTTTTACAGCTATATTTTGGCTATTTTCTTCCCGTTTTCTTTGCTTGTGAGCTGGACACTTATCAGCAGTAAACATATGCTCTTCATCACTGTGTCACCAACGATGAATGGTGGGAGCGACAGTGATTTCACTGTGTCTGATTCCGTCACCTCTCCCACACACCTTACTTCTATACCTCGGGTCTCTTGCTATGTTACGGGAGACAACTTTTGAATGAGAGTGGTATCAGAACAGGCGACAGAGAGAGAGAGAGAGAGAGAGAGAGAGAGAGAGAGAGAGAGAGAGAGAGAGAGAGAGAGAGAGAGAGAGAGAGAGAGAGAGAGAGAGAGAGAGAGAGAGAGAGAGAGAGAGAGAGAGAGAGAGAGAGAGAGAGAGAGAGAGAGAGAGAGAGAGAGAGAGAGAGAAAGGATACAAGGGGCCCGTTTTCTCTCACTCTAGCCAAGGCCACTGAACCCGATCAGACGCAAGGCCACGTAAACCTCTGGTTTTTTGCATTGCAAAGAGGAAGAGTTGCTTGTGGGCAGAACACCATGTGTACTCACTCATTTATTGAATTTCTAAGTGTAATCAGTATGTGAATAGTACAGGCTATTTTGTGTGTTTCTCGCCAAACTTTTACTTTTGGGACCCATGATCACAGGATCTTGAGTTCACCAAACTTAAGGAAAAATACACACTGCAGAGGAGCACAGACACATAAATGCACAAAGAATGAACAATGATACACAACATGGGCTGAATGTTCGAGTGGACGTGGGTAGCCGAGTGATCGTTGCACCACCTACCGATGGCTATTCGTATTTTAAAAATATCATCATATTTCAAGGCGTAAATTATATGAAATTTTTCGTCGTATATAAAATAAATCATATGTTGGAGCAATCGTATCTGGAGGTATTACTGTATTGTGATAATAAAAGTGGCCTTATTGTGAGCAAAATCTACTGACTACCACACTACACTACGTGCATATGTGTGTGTGTAAAACTTGTTTTAGCTTCCTCACTTTGTAGGGGTACCAGTCTGGCATAAAGATGGATATGCATAGATACAATAAAATTTTAAGTCTATCTCCTTCAGTGTGCAAAATAAATAAGGATCATCATCTACCTCATACAGATCTGTCTCTTGAAGTTAGTAAAAGTAACTTGCTCACAAGCTTGATTCTCACCTTACACTAGTTACAGACTTTCGCTGGCAGGTTCTGAGAACACGGGTCCACAGGTGCTGGGAGGTGAGGTCCAAGGAAGTTAGCAGCTTGCACCACAGGAGAGTGAGGGGTGGATACCAGCCAGATACAAAGAGGAGTGCCTCACTGATTTCTTCCATAAGGTCTATTTCTCTGCTGCAGATATCCTTTAGGGAGGTGATCACTTCTCGCCACTGATCTGTGTTTGGGATGGCATTCAGATGAATATGGGTGTCCACTTACATTTAATAAAAAACAGAGACATGTAGCAGCCTGGTGGTAAAGGGGATAGATAGCATGCTCAGCTCAACACAAAGCTGAGAGGATATGAGTTCATATTTCATCAGAAAGAGACTATCTGGGTTTTGTCTTCTCTCATACCATAGGTATGGTCATAACTATTTGAGAAAAACCTCTCTCTTAAAGATAAATTTTAAATTGATGATGATGGTTATGATGATGAACATAATTCATAACATATAAGATGATATATGGAAAACAAAAAATGCATAAAATCATCTCCAATAATTTTTTCTTCTTCATCTTTACCTGCTTTATTTCATCCAGATGGTATTGCTGCCATCTCATATTTCTCTAAACCTGAAATCTACTCTGAAATATTTGCTAAAATCTCTATCTTAGATGATTCTGGGCTCGTCTCTCCCTCTCCTCCTACCTCTGACTATTTCGTGTCTTCAATCAAAATTCTTCGTAATGATGTTTTCCATGCCCTCGATGGCCTAATCCCTTGGAAGGCTTATTCTCAAAAACTGTCCCTCCGTGTTTGCACTTTGTCTGGCCTATCTCTTTTCATTGTCTGTCATCTACTTTTCTTTCTACTGGAAGTTTGCCAACATTCAGTCTGTTCCTAAAAGTGGTGACAGTCCTCATCCCTCAAACTATCCTATTGTTTTAATTTCATATCTATCTACAGTTTTTAAATTTATCAACCAGAAAATTTTTAAAGACATATCTCTTCTTGCCTGCGCCACTAATGGGCGGAAGCTGAACAGCACTTCATACACACTCTTCACGTGAGCCTACAAGCATTATAGCCTTCCCGTAAAAAATAATCTTGTATCTGATCGCTGGTATAGCTTCCGTTGAGGCTGCTCTACTGGTGATCTTTTGGCTTTCCTTACTGAGTATTGGTCATCCTCTTCTAGAAACTTTTGTGAAACACTTGCTGTTGCCTCAGACATATCAAAAGCCTTTGGTAGAGTCTGGCACAAAGCTTTGATCTCCAAACTACCTCCCTATGGTTTCCATCTTTCTTTCTGTAACTTCATCTCAAGTGTACTTTTGATTGTTCTATTGCTGCTGTGGTAGAGGATCACTATTCTTCTCCTAAATCTATCAACACTGGTGTTTCTCAGTGTTCTGTCCTGTCACTCATGCTCTTCCTATCCATTTCGATGTTAATAATGATACAACTTTCCACTTTCCACATCCTTTCAGAGATGACCAACCCTTCAGCAAGTAAACAGATCAAACAGGGAAGATAAAGAACACCTGACTTCTGGTCTCTAAAATTTCTGATTGGACGGAGCAAATCTAGTATTGTTCAATGCTTCAAAAATTCAGGTCCTTCATCAATCAACCAATGCAATCTTCCAGACAACTATTCCCTCTTCTTCAATGACACTCAATTGTCCCCCTCTTCTACAGTGAACATTCTTGGTCTGTCCTTTATTTATAATTTAAACTTGACACTTCACATCTCTTTTTTAGCTAAAATACGTTCTATGAAGTTAGTAATTTTGAGTCATCTCTGCCAGTTTTTCTTGCCCCTTAAAATTCTAACTCTGTACGGGGGCATCATTTACCCATGTATGGAGTATTCTTCACATATATCAGAGCTTTATTAGACAGGGTGAAGTCAAAAGCTTTCCATCTTATCAACTTCTCTCCACTGAATGACTGTCTTCAATTACTTTCTCATCACCCCAATATTGCATCTCTTGTTATCTTCCACTTCATACCAACCACTCTTCTAATTTTGGTAACTGTGTGCCTCTTCTCCTTCCGTGGTCTTGCTACACAAGATTTTCTTCTTTCTTTCACCCCTATTCTGTCCACTTCTCTAATGTAAGAATCAATTATTAAACCCTTTCTCTAGTAAAAAGTCAACAGGTCAAACACAGATTGCCACAGAACACCTGACTTCTGACTTAGTAGTGTTCAGTGCCTCAAAAACTCAATTCCTCCATCTATTAACTCAACACAACCTTACAGACAACTATCCCCTCTTCTTCAATGACACTCATCTGTCTCCATCTTCCACAATGAATATCCTCTGTCTGTCCTTTACTCATAATCTTAACTGGAAACTTTATCTCTTGCTAAAACAGCTTTTATGAAGTTAGGCATTCTGCAGCATCTCCACCAGTTTTTCTTGCCCCTTTAACTGCTAACTCATAACATAACATAACATAAATAATAGGATAACAAAGGGCCACCAGGGCCCATCTAGGTTATCCTGTATCAGTTGCACAGCGACCTCGTCATCAGTACTTAAAGATACACTTACAAGTACACAATACATTATATACTAATTCTAAATATTTGGCCCATTAACAGGGCTAAGTCCTGCAGCGAATTCCTCTACAATCTGTGATCCCCATACATGGGGATCATGTCTTGTTTAACTATAGTAAATTTCTAACTATCATGCAGCGCTATACATAATTATAAATCTAATAAATTTAAGTGCTTATCTAATCTGTTTTTAAACATTGTCAAACTAGTGCTATTTACAACCCTCTCTGGCAATGCATTCCAGAAGTCTACCACCCTATGACTAAAGAAATATTTTCTTATATCTAACCTGCAGCCTTGCTTTCTAATCTTCCTGCCATGATTTCTAGTCCTACTTCCTCCTCTAAGGTAAAGAAAGATCTCACATCTATGTAGTTTGTATCTGAGAACATTTTAAATAACTCTATCATATCCCTCTTATACATCTCCTCTCAAATGAAAACATGTTTAATTCCTTTAATCTATCTCTATACTCCAGGCACTTTAATGCTGGTATCATCCTAGTTGCTCTTCTCTGAACTGCTTCTAACATGTTGATATCCTGCCTATAATGGGGTGACCAGGCCTGTATGCAATACTCTAAATGGGGCCTAACATAGGAATTATATAAGCTACGCACCACTTCCTTACTTTTATAACTAACATTTCTATTTATAAAACCCAGGATCCTATTTGCCCTATTTCTTGCTTCTAAACATTGCTTTGAAAATTTCATAGTCCTGTCTATCACTACTCCTAAATCCTTTCCTTCCTCTACTGCCTCTAGCCAACATCCCTCCATCTCATAGCTAAAGTTTGTGTTGTCTTTACCTAAATGCATAACCTGACACTTTTAGAATTAAACTCCATCTGCCACCTGTCTGCCCATGCTATCAGCCTGTCCAGGTCTCGTTGTATTCTGTAATTGTCCTTTTCACCCTGTACTGCACATGCTATCTTAGTATCATCTGCAAACTTTGATACTTTGCTACTAATTCCTATATCTAAATCGTTAATGTACACCAAGAAAAGAAGAGGTCCTAGCACTGATCCTTGGGGTACCCCACTAACCACTTCCTTCCACTCAGACATTGCCCCATTTAATACTACTCTCTGTTTCCTATCAGAAAGCCATTCACTAATCCAATCAACTAACCTACCCCTATCCCATGTAGTCTCAATTTGTACACTAGCCTCCTATGCGGTACCTTATCAAACGCCTTGCTAAAATCTAGATATATAACATCTATGCTATTTCCATCATCTAACTCCTTGGTAATATATTCTAAGATATCGAGCAAATTTGTAAGACAGGACCTCCCTGATCTAAAGCCATGTTGGGTATCTCTAATTAATCTATTCTCATTTAAATGCTCCCAAATACTACCCTTAATGATTTTCTCTAGTATCTTACATACTATACTAGTTAAACTGATCGGTCTATAATTATTCGCATCATCCTTCCTACCTTTTTTAAATATTGGTGTAACATTAGCTAACTTCCAGTCCTGAGGTATCTCAGCAAACCTAAGTGATCTTTCAAAGATTAACTTAAGTGCTTCAGAAATACTGTCTACACCCTCCCTAAGTACTCTGGCATGTAGCTCATCAGGACCACTAGCTTTCCTATCGTCTAGTTCAAGAATAAATTTCCTAATAATTCCCGGTTTTATATCAATATTTTCTAAAGCTCTTAAACTACTCGTCGCACTGTTTGTAACAGGATTTCCTATTCTTTCCTAGTAAATACTGAAGAAAATTGTTCATTCAATAATTCTACTATGTCTTCATTTTGATCCACTACTACACCATCTTTTCTGAGTGGTCCAATCCTATCCTTATTTCTTTTATCACTGACCTTGTAATAACTATATAATTTTTGGGATCTTTACTCCCAGCTCTAGCTAGTTTTATCTCTGCCTGCCTTTTACTTTTTTATAACCTTACTCAAATCATCTCTGACCTGTCTGTACCTAATCAAATCTACATCTTCCCACTTTTCTGCAACTCTCTGTATGCCCTCTTCTCTCTGATCTGGCTACCTATCTCATGAGTCCACCATAATGGCTTCCTGTTTCTCTGCCTTATATCTTTGTAAGGGATACACTGCATCACTATACCCTTTACTACAACCTTAAAAATATCCCACATCTCCTGTGCAGTTTTATTTCCAAAACTATCTTCCCAGTTTACCTCTCCTAATAACTGACGTAACCTACCATAATTGCCTTTCTGATAGTTTGGGACTCTAGTCTTATTCACTATATTATCCCTACTGGAATTAATGATAAATCTAATTATATGATGGTCACTGTTTGCTAAAGTCTCTCCTACCTCAACTTCCTTTAAACAATGCTCAATATTTGTTAGTACTATGTCTAAAACCTTCCTCCCCTAGTAGGTTTATCTACCATCTGCACTAAATAGTTATCCTGAAAACTTTCCATAAACTTATTTTCACTAGCATCTCCTACCATCCTCTCCCAGTTTACTGACTTAAGATTAAAATCCCTAAGATAATTGTCTGACTAGTACACCCCTATTTATCTCATCTACCATAAGGTTGTCTACATCTGCTGACTGGTTAGGTGGTCTATAAAAGCTCCTACTCTAATAACCTTACTTTTGTTTACTCTAACATCCAGCCATAAGGACTCTACTCTGTTATCTACCTTAATACCATTAACCTGACTGGAAATGAAGGATTTTTTACATAAATAACTACTCCTCCACCTATCCTACCAATTCTCTGGTGTAAATACATAATGTATCCATCTACTTCATATTCTTTCCTATTTTCCTAAACTTTTCCTCATTTACCCATGCCTCTGTGACACATACAACATCTAAGTCCTCCTCAACTATATAACTAGATAACTCGTCCTTCTTGTTCCTAAGACTCCTGGCATTTACATAAAAACATTTAAGTCCTGCTACCTTCCTAGATGCTGTCTCCTTATTTGGAATCCTAATCTTATTCTCTCCTATTTGCACCTGGAAATCTTTCCTAATCTTTTCACTATCTCTGTTTATCCTATCTAATTTATGTCTAACATCTTTCTTCTGGAATGCATTCGCTACCTCACCCCCTACACTCCATCCCAACTCCCTCCAGACATCCACTCAGCACATCCACACCCTTCCTACTCAGATGCACACCATCCCTAGCATACAAATCCTTTTGCCCATAGAACCTATCCCATACATCCACAAAGCTGACACCCACATCCTTACACATCCCTTTTACCCGATCATTCACACCAATGGCCCTAGACAACCATTCCTGCTAACATACACACGAGGCAAGATTCCTGACACTACACACCTCCTACCACTCTCCCTTATCTTGCCTAACATTTCCCGAAATCTTGCCACTAACTCCTCCGACCCACCTGCTCTGACATCGTTCCCACCTACGTGCAAAACTACTACACCCTCCCTCTCCATCCCCCCAACTCTCTTCTGCACCTCCTCACTCACTGCCTTCACACCTGCACCAGGCATACACATGTTCGTCCTCCTATCCCTGTCTTTCCCACAGAAAGTGCTATCTAAGTACCTAACCTGAGAGTCACCCACCACACACACCTGAGGTGTGCTAGGCACAACCCTCCTCCTCCTCTCCTCTACCCCCTTCTCTCTCCTTTCACTCACCACAACCACCTCATTCACTCCACTCTCACTCTCCCCCTCCCCCTCCAACAAACCGAACCTATTTTCACACTCAACAGGTTTAGTCCTATCCTCCCTAACTGCCTCTGCTTTCCTTCCCTCTGTACAAGGGCCTTATCCATCCTTGTATTTTTTTTTCTTTTTTTTTACGTAGGGAAGAGGGCCAGCCAAGGGCAAAAAAAAGAAAGTTAGAAAAAAGCCCACTTGAGCGCTGGCTCTCCAAAGAGTACAAAAAGTGCCAAAACCGTCAGCCAAAATTAGAGCAATGCCTGATACCTCCCTCTTAAAAGAATACAAGTTGTAGGAATTCGGAAATACAGATGCAAGGAGGGAGTTCCCGAGTTTACCAGTGAAGGGGATGAATGATTGAGCGTACTGGTTAACTCTTGCATTAGAGAGTTGGACAGAATAGGGATGAGAGGAAGAAGAAAGCCTGCAGCATGGCTGCAGGAGGAGGCATGAGTTAAGATCAGTAGAACAGTTACCATGAAAATAGCGATAAAATATAGAAAGGGATGCAACATTTGGTGAGAAAGAGACTGAAGACAGTTAGTCAGAGGAGGAGTTGATGAACAAGAGCTGATTCCACCCTATCAAGCAAAGCTGTGTGACTGGAACCCCCCCAAACATGCGAAGAGTACTCCATACAGGGACGGATAAGGTCCTTATACAGAGTAAGCAGTTGGAGGGGATTCCACTCACACAGTTTTATTAGATAGAGTGGAATCAAAAGTTTTTCGTCTTATAAACTCCCCTCCTGTGATTCACTGTCTTTAGCCTCTTTCTCACTTCTGAAATGTTGCATCTGTTTCTGTCTTTTATTGTTATTTTCATGCTAACTATTCTACTGATCTTGCTAACTGCATGCCTTCCCTCCTTCTGTGGCCTTGCTGCACAAGGCTTTCTTTTTCCTCTCACCTCTATTCTGTCCAACTCTCTAATGCAAAAGTTAGCCAGTATTCACAATCATTAACACCTTTCTCTAGTAAACTCTGTGGAACTACCTGCCTGCTTTTATATTTCCATCATCCTATGACTTGACTTCTTTTAAGAGGGAGGTTTCAAGACATTTGTCCCTCTTTTTTGGCTAATTCCTTTCTCATCTTTTAGGGAACTTGCAGTCTAAGTGAGCCTTTTTCTTATATATTGTTGCCCTTGGTAAGCTTCCCTCTTGCATAAAAAAAAAAGATAGCTACTAAAAAGGGTGCCAGAACTAAAGGACTTGACATATGAAGAAAGGCTGAAGGAAGTGGGACTGCCAATCTTACAAGATTGAAGAGAAAGAGGAGATCTAATAACAGTATATAAAATAATAAATGGCATTGAAAAAAACAGACAAGGAAGACCTGGTGCTGGTGATAGAAGAAGATAGGAGAACAAGAGGACATGTAAAGAAGATTAGGATGAGGGAGTGTGTGAAGGATATTAGAAAATACAGTTTTCCACATAGGCTACAGGAAAAGTGGAATGCATTGAGTGATGAAGTTGTTACAGCACATAATGTGCATAATTTTGAAGAAAAATTGGATAAATGGAGACATGGAAACAGGACACTATGAGCCCCGCTTAAACCTTGTACAATACAAGGTAAATACAACTAGGCAAATATACACACATAAGTAAAATACTTTGAAAAAAGTATAAAATGTTGACTAATATTAGAGTGGCATTTCAGTGCATTCAAAAGGATATGGTGAAAAATTATTATAAGTATGATTCTTCTAAAGTTGGAATATGCAGCAGTGGTGTGGTTGTTGAGCTTGAAAAAGGATATAAGAAGATTAAAATGGATTCAGAGGACACCTACAAAAGATGTTGCCAGAACTAAAGAACCTAATCATGAAGAACGCTGAAATGGAACTGCCAACCTTATAAGATAGAAGAGAAAGAGGAAACCAAATAACATTGCACACAAAAGTTAATGGCATTGAAAAGATAGACAAGGAAGACCTGGTACTGGTGACAAAAGAAGCTGGAAGGACAAGAGGACATGCAAAGAAGATTAGGAAGAGGCAGTCTGTCAAGGATATTGGGAAATATAGTTTTCCACATAGAATGGTGGAAAAGTGGAATGTATTGAGTGATGAAGTTGTTCCAGCACATAATGTGCATAACTTTGAAAAAAAATTAGATAAGTGAAGATATGGAGAAAGGACACTATGAACCCTGCTTTAACTGTGTGCAACACAACTCTGTCAATACGATGAGAAATACACACACACACACACACACACACACACACACACACACACACACACACACACACACACACACACCTTTAAATTACAGACCGGTATCACTAACTAGTGTAATATGCAAGATGTGTGAAAAAGTAATAAAGAAGCAATGGATTGAGTTTCTTGAAGACAACAAAATATTATCAAATAGCCAATTTGGTTTTAGAAAAGGTCGGTCATGTGTGACAAATTTATTGAGTTTCTACTCTAGAATAGTTGATAAAGTACAAGAGAGAGAGGGATGGGTTGACTGTATTTATTTAGATCTAAAAAAGGCTTTTGATAAAGTACCACATGAAAGATTACTATGGAAGTTAGAGGAGAAGGGAGGCTTAAAAGGAAGCACATTGAGATGGATGAAGAATTACTTAAGGGGGAGAGAAATAAGGACGATAGTTAAAGATATGAAGTCAAAGTGGAGAACAGTAGACAGCGGAGTGCCACAGGGGTCAGTATTGGCACCAATACTTTTTCTCGTATATATAAATGACATGCCAGAGAGAGTGAACAGCTACATAAATCTGTTTATGGACGATGCGAAACTGTGCAGAGTCATTAAACAAAAGAGGATTGTGAAATACTACAGGAAGACTTAAACAAGATCTGGAAATGGAGCAAAAAATGGGAAATGGAATTCAATGTGGACAAAAGCCATGTCATGGAAATGGGAAAAAGTGAAAGACGACCAGTGGGAATCTATAAGATGGGAGATGGAGTAGAACTAGAAAAAGTAAAAAAGGAAAAGGACTTGGGAGTGACAATGGAAGAAAATAATCAACCGGTAAGCCATATTGATAGAATTTTCAGAGAGACGTATAATTTGCTAAGGAATATTGGAGTAGCATTTCACTATATGGACAAGGAAATGATGAAGAAATTGATAAGTACTAAAATAAGACCTAGATTGGAATATGCAGGAGTTGTGTGGACTCCCCATAAAAAGAAACACATAATAAAATTAGAGAGACTACAAAAAATGGCTACAAGAATGGTTCCAGAATCTAAAGGGATGGCATATGAGGAGAGACTAAAGGCAATGGATCTACCAACCTTGGAGCGGAGAAGAGAGAGAGGGGATCTGATACAAGTTTATAAATTGATTAACGGAATGGATGAAGTGGATAATGAGAAACTGATCCTGAGAGAAGAATATGACTTTCGAAGCACAAGATCGCATAGTAAGAAACTAAGGAAGGGACGATGTCTGAGAGATGTTAAAAAATTCAGTTTCCCGCAAAGATGTGTTGAGACTTGGAACAGTTTGAGTGAGGAAGTGGTGTCAGCAAAGAGTGTACATAGTTTTAAAGAAAAATTGGATAAGTGTAGATATGGAGACGGACCACACAAGCATAAAGCCCAGGCCCTGTAAAACTACAACTAGGTAAATACAACTAGGTAAATACACACACACACACACACACACACACACACACACACACACACACACACACACACACACACACACACACACACACAAGTTTATAAACAGCAAAACACAAAACAAGAAAACAATTGAAAAGATAATTAAAGAAGGGAAGACATACCAAACAGAGAAGGAAATGTGTGAAATAATGAATGAGAGCTTCAAAACAGTGTTCACTGCAGAAGATTTCACAGATCTAGTCGGACATTACATTGCCAAGGATTACATGATATCACAATGCACAAAGAGGATATTGGAAAATTATTGGATAAGTTGGATGTCAGAAAAGCAATGGGGCCAGATGGTGTATCAGGCTGGGTGTTAAAAAAATGTAAAGAGCAACAGTTGGATCCAATTTGTGAAATAATTACAAGTTCACTGAATGAAGGGAAAGTTCCACTAGAAGGGAAAAGAGTCAATGTAATACTTATATTTAAAGGAGGAAAGGCAACTGAGCCATTAAATTAGAAATTGGTGTCACTTACAAGTGTTGTGGGGAAATTGTGTGAAATAATTATCAACGAAAAATGGGTTAAACATCTGGTAGAAGAACAATTCATATCAAACAGACAATTTGGGTTCAGGACAGGATGATCATGTGTGTCAAAGGTATTAAATTTCTACTTGAGAGTAATAGGACTGGAAAGCAGAGATGAGTGGGTGGACACAGTATACCTGGACATAAAAAAGGCTTTTGATAAAGACTATTTAGGAAACTAAAGAACATAGGAGGACTGCGAGGAACTTTGCTAGAATGGACAAGGGATTATTTGAAGGACAAGGATATGAGAATTGTGATCAGAGATACATATTCATTTTGGGGTCAGTGTTAGCTCCTATTATGTTTCATATTTATGTAAACGACATTCACATTGGGATAAACAGTTATATTAAATTTATTTGCTGATGATGCAAAGCTGCTAAGAGTTATCAAAACCAGGAAGGACTGTTTGCTATTACAGGAAGATACAAACAAAATCTATGAGTGGAGTAAGAAATGGAAATTGGAGTTCAATGCCAAGAAATGTCACATAATGGAACTAGGAAAGAGCAAAAGGAGACTGGTATTGAACTATTTGATGGGAGAGGAACAAATAATGAAGACTAAAGAGGAAAAAGATCTGGGAGTGATTATACAAGAAAATCTGAACCCTGAAAATCACATAAGCAAGATATTTTGGATTATCATATAAAATGTTGACTAATATAAGAGTGGCATTTCAATTCATGGACAAAGATATGATGAAAAAAAATCATCACAAGCATGATATGTCCAAAGCTGGAATATGCAGCAGTGGTGTGGTCTCAGCTCTAAAAAAATACAAGAAGACTAGAATGGATACAGAAGATTGATATAAAGAGCTAAAGGACCTAACATATGAAGAATGGCTGAAAAAATGGGACTACCAACCTTACAAGATAGAAGAGAATGAGGAGACCTAATAACAATGTACAAGATAATCAACGGCATTGAAAAGATAGACAAAGAAGACCTGGTGCTGGTAACAGAAGAAGATAGAAGGACATGTGGTCATGTAAAGAAGATCAGGATAAGGCACTGTGTGAAGGATATTTGAAAAAAACAGTTTTCCACATAAAAATGTGGAGAACCGGAATGCATTGAATAATGAAGTTGTGCACATATGTGCATAACTTTACGGAAAATATAGATAAATGGAGACGTGGAGACAGGACACTATGAGCCCCGCACAAACCCTGTACAATACAACTAGGTAGGTAACTACACACTGAATGTCACAGCAAAGGTCACTTTTAGACACAGCTGTCTTCCAAAGGATGAAGGCAGCAGCCTTCACACATGGTGATGCCTATTACAATAAAGAATACTGAACACGTTTAAAATAACACACAAAAGACAGAGAGAGAGAGAGATTATGATGTTATTGTCAAAATTCAACAATGTCAAACATAAGAAAAAAAAAAAATGCAGAAAAACCCACATAAGACAGTGGGCAACAATCCTATAGACTGGTTTCCAGTAGACTATTACCAGTATCAGTAGTAGTATCAGTATTGGCCTAATTTTGTGGTATCAATATTGCTATTGGTAAAAAATTCTGGCATTGGTACATCTCTACTGTAAAGATAAAATAAAAATACACTTTTTTTTTTCAAAATAGTAATGGGTGTGACTAATGTGACTGGCTTTACCCAAGTTTACAGATGTGAAATAATTTATTCACTGAAACTAGAATAAAGTGATAGTGATACAAAATTTTTTTCCCTGCTTCCTCTGGTGAATAATGACCAGGATGGTGTCTCCTAATACCAAAGCTTTGGTTTTAAAATCTGGAAACTATTACTCAGAGAAGAAACCCTTCACTATCTTAAACTATGGATAAGATTGAAAGCAGAACACTTGAGAACTAATTGACCTCCATCTAAGCACATTACTACTATACTACAGCAACACAACAATAAATTGCAAAATATAGAATTGAATAAAAATTTACTTTATTTCATAAGAAAACTATTGACACTTACTGGAAAGAGTGAGGTGGAGGAGAGTGAGCAGCAGGTGGTGGGAGAGGTGGACCAGCATGTTGGGAGAATGCTGGCTTCCTTCCTCCCCTCCCAGACCACTGCTGAGAAGAGCCAGGCGTACACTTCTGATCTCACTAACACTCACCCGCACCACCTCCAACAGAAACCTAAAAGAAGAGAAGGAATAAAAAGTTTAAGTTGTGGGTAGCTGTAATGTGAAAAATATTGTTTTATTTTGAATATTCTAATTTCAGGTCAAGAATAATATTCACATGATTAAAAGCAAAATGAAATTAAGTATATTTAAAGTTCTTCTACAATACAAACTTATGGAAGAAGGAATTCATCTTAAACAAAATATCAGAATAGTATCAAGTGAAGTCAAACAATATTGAGATGAAGAATACTTCCTCAGCACAAACCCAAAGAATGGAGAGAAATGCAAGACTTAAATGGTAGTAAAAAACTAATGTATCCTGGATATCTTGGATTTTGAAGAAAGAATTTTCAAATAAATGATAATAGAACTAATCTTGCAGTGAGTATATACACTAACCCAGTATAAGTTGGACCAATTGGAGGAAGGCAAATTAAAGTTATCCACAAAATATGTTCCGAGGGATTTTTCCCTTTCCACATTTTGCATGGTCTGTGTAATGCATTACATACCATATTTGATGGGTCACAAGACACACCTTTTTCTCCCCCCAAAAATGTTTCAGGAAATGACCCTACATCCTACGAGGCCAACATTCAGTATTGAGACAGTGGTTGGTAGCAACAGAGGCTCAAAAATCAAACCCACGACATCTTTGCAGATGTAAACAAGTTGATGATCGGTACTACACCACAAAACAACTATTTCCTTCATGGTACCAATATATAATAGTTAAAGGAGGTAAGGCAACAGAACCACTAAACTACAAACCAGTGTCACTTACAAGCGTCGTAGGGAAGTTATGTGAAATAATTATCAAAGAAAAATGGGTTAAATTTCTAGAAGAGGAAGAAGTCATATCAAACAGACAATTTGGGTTCAGGACAGGGTGGTCATGTGTATCAAACTTATTAAGCTTCTACTCCAGGGTTATTGCAGGACTTGAAACCAGAGATGGATGGGTAGACACAGTATACCTGGACATTAAAAAGTCCCTCAAGGAAGACTTCTTTGAAAACTAGAGAACATAGGAGGACTGCGTGAAACCTTGCTCGAATGGACAAGAGATTATTTGAAGGATAGAGAAATGAGAACTGTGGTCAGAGATACATACTCATCTTGGAGTAAAGTAACTAGCGGGGTGCCACAAGGGTCAGTGTTAGCCCCCATTATGTTTCAAGTTTATGTAAACAACATTCACATTGGGGTAAACAGCTATATGAATTTATTCGCTGATGATGCAAAGTTGCTAAAAGTTATCAAAACCAGAGAGGACTGTATACTGCTACAGGAAGACTTAAATAAGATCTATGAATGTAGCAAGAAGTGAAAATTGGAGTTTAATGCCAAGAAATGTCCCATAATGGAACTAGGAAAGAGTAAGAGAAGACCAGTATGGAACTATCTGATGGGCAAGGAGCAAATAATGAAGACTAAAGAGGAAAAAGATCTTGGAGTGATCATACAAGAAAATCTGAGCCCTGATAAACATATAAATAATATATTTGGACTATCATATAGGATGTTCACTAATATAAGAATGGCATTTCATTACATGGATAAAGATATGATGAAAAAAATAATCACAAAAATGATACACCCAAGGCTGGAATATGCAGCAGTGGTATGGTCTCCGAGTTCTAAAAAAGATATAAGAAAACTGGGAAGGATACAGAAGATTGCTACAAAGATGGTGCCGGAATTAAAGGACCTCACATATGAAGAACGACTGAAGGAAATGGGACTGCCAACCTTACAAGATAGAAGAGAACGCGGGGACCTAATAACAATGTATTTACCTATTTGTGTATTACAGGGTCCGAGCTAAGCTCTCTGTGTCCTGCCTCCTTGGCCACTCCTGTCATATCTCTCTTTCATCTGATTGACACACACTGCGTCAACGACATCACTGCTCAGTTTATTCCACTTATCAATACTACAATGCGGGAAACTGTACTTTCTCACATCATTTAGACAGATGTCTTTTATTAGTTTTTTTCCATGTCCTCAGAGATGATTACTTGTTGTCACCTTTATCAACTCTCTGTCCAATATGTCAATCTTGTTCACCAATTTATACATAGTTATCATGTCTCCCCTTGTTCTTCTCTCTTCTAATGTGGTCAGCCCCAGTTTCCTCAGTCTTTCCTCATAGTTTAACTCCCTGAGTCCTGGTACCATCCTTGTTGCCAGCCTCTGTACCCTTTCTACCTTCTTCACATTTTTCTTCATATGCAGTGACCAGATGCAAGCTGCATATTCTAACTGGGGTCTTATTAAAGTGCATAGTATCTTCTTCATCATTCCTTCATCTAGGTAGTGGAATGCAAGACCAATATTTTGAAGCATGTTATATGTTTCCCCAAATATCTTGTTAATGTGTTTCTCCGGTGACAAAGTGTTTTGCACGGTTACTCCTAAGTCTTTCTCCTCATTGGTCTCTTTAATTTTCTCATCACCCAGCCTGTAATCCCTGTTTGGTCTGTATCTACTTCTTCCCATTTTTATAACATGGCTCTTGTTTATATTAAATTCCATCTGCCACTCTTTACTCCACTCATATATTTTATCAAGATCTTCCTGCAACTTGTTACAATCTTCCACATTCTTTACTCTCCTCATAATTTTAGTATCGTCCGCGAACATATTCATGTAACTCAATTCCTACTGGCATATCATTAACATAAATCAAGAACATGATGGGACCAAGAACTGACCCTTGTGGAACTCCACTGGTTACCTTTTTCCACTCTGAATTCTTTTGTTTCACCACTGTTCGCATTTTTCTTCCCACTAAGTAATTTTCCATCCATTTTGCTAATTTATCACTTACTCCTCCAATCTTCTTTAGTTTCCACATCAGTCTTTTGTGTGGCACTTTATCAAAGGCCTTTCTCAAGTCCAGGTAAATAGCATCCACCCATCCCTCTCTATGTTGTAGTATGTCAGTCACTCTTGAATAAAAACATAATAAATTGGATATGCACGATCTTCCTTTTCTGAAACCAAACTGCCTTTCGCTCAGAATGTTTTCACTTTCTAGATACTCACTCCACTTAGCTTTAATTACTTCTTCACATACCTTGCACAATATACTAGTTAACGATACTGGTAGTATGTCAGTCACTCTTGAATAAAAACATAATAAATTGATACGCACGATCTTCTTTTTCTGAAACCAAACTGCCTTTCGCTCAGAATGTTTCACTTTCTAGATACTCACTCACTTAGCTTTAATTACTTCTTCACATACGTTGCACAATATACTAGTTAACGATACTGGTCTGTAATTTAACGGTTCCATTCTGCTACCATTCTTATATATAGGCACAATGTCAGCTCTTTTCCACTCTTTCGGGACTATTCCTGTTCATATGGAGGATACCTCCATATGAACAGGATTAGTCCCGAAAGAGTGGAAAAGAGCTGACATTGTGCCTATATATAAGAATGGTAGTAGAATGGAACCGCTAAATTATAGACCAGTATCGTTGACTAGTATATTGTGCAAGGTATGTGAAGAAGTAATTAAAGCTAAGTGGAGTGAGTATTTAGAAAGTGAAAACATTCTGAGTGAAAGGCAGTTTGGTTTCAGAAAAGGAAGATCGTGTGTATCCAATTTATTATGTTTTTATTCAAGAGTGACTGACATACTACAACATAGAGAGGGATGGGTGGATGCTATCTACCTGGACTTGAGAAAGGCCTTTGATAAAGTACCACACAATAGACTGATGTGAAAACTAAAGATGACTGGAGGAGTAAATGATAAACTAGCAAAATGGATGGAAAATTACTTAATGGGAAAAGAAATGAGAAAAATGGTGAGAGGAAAGATGTCCGAGTGGAAAAAGGTAACCAGTGGAGTTCCACAAGGGTCAGTGCTGGGTCCCATCATGTTTTTTATTTATGTTAATGATATGCCAGTAGGAATTGACAGTTATATGAACATGTTTGCAGACGATACTAAAATTATGAGGAGAGTAAAGAATGTGGAAGATTGTAACAAGTTACAGGAAGATCTTGATAAAATATATGAGTGGAGTAAAGAGTGGCAGATGGAATTTAATATAGACAAGACCCATGTTATGAAAATGGGAAGAAGTAAATACAGACCAAACTGGGATTACAGACTGGGTGATGAGAAAATTAAAGAGACCAATGAGGAGAAAGACTTAGGAGTAACCGTGCAAAACACTTTGTCACCGGAGAAACACATTAACAAGATTTTTTTGGAAAACATACAACATGCTTCAAAATATTGGCCTTGCATTCCACTACCTAGATGAAGGAATGATGAAGAAGATATTATGTACCTTAATAAGACCCCAGCTAGAATATGCAGCATGTGTCTGGTCACCGCATATGAAGAAAAATGTGAAGAAGGTAGAAAGGGTACAAAGGCTGGCAACAAGGATGGTATCAGGAATCAGGGAGTTAGACTATGAGGAAAGACTGAGGAAGCTGGGGCTGACCACATTAGAAGAGAGAAGAACAAGAGGAGACATGATAACTATGTATAAATTGGTGAACAAGATTGACATACTGGATAGAGAGTTGATAAAGGTGACCACAAGTAATTATCTCCGAGGACATGGAAAAAAGCTAATAAAGGACATCTGTCTAAATGACGTGAGAAAATACAGTTTTCCGCATCGTAGCAATGATAAGTGGAATAAACTGAGCAGTCATGTCGTTGATGCGATGTGTGTCAATCAGATGAAAGAGAGATATGACAGGAATGGACAAGGAGACAGGACACAGAGAGCTTAGCACGGGCCCTGTAATACACAAATAGGTAAATAGGTAAATACAATATCAAATATGGGGTTCAACAATTGATCCTTACATTCTTTTAGCAATCTCCCAGATATGCCATCAGGCCCCATTGATTTATTAATATCCAAATTGCTTATAATTTTCCTTATATCTTCTTTAGTAACCATGATGTCCTGCATTTGCTTTATTTCCGTAGGCCTTTCTCCTGTAAAATGCTCCTCCTTTGTAAACACTTTGCAAAAGTTGTTGTTCAATATTTCAGCTATATCTCTTGTATCCTCATATACTTCTTTCCCATCTTTTACTTTTTCTATTGCCTCCCTTTTATTTAGTTTTCCATTTATGAATTTGTAAAACATTTTAGGGTCACTATCACAGTTTTCCACCACTCTCTGTTCATATTCCTTTTGTGCTGTTCTCCTTACTTCAACATATCTATTCCTTGCTGTTTTGTAGACTTCTCTTGATAATACATCACTATTTTTCTTAAGTTTCTTTTATGCCTTTTCTTTGTTCTTTTTTGCTTCTTAACAATTTCTATTAAACCACTGTTTATTATTTAAAGTCCTCTTTCTGTGATATGGCACAAACTTCTTCACAGCAGAGTTATATAAATCCATAAATTTATCGTATTTCAATTGCATATTCCCTTCCTGGTATACCACAGACCAGACATTTCATTAAAGAACTCTCTTATATGGTTATAATATGCCCTAACATAATTTAATTTTTCCTCCCTGTGCTCCACACTCTTTTCCGTGCTTAATTCTGTATCCAGCTCAAAACTTAGGACATCATGGTCGCTTTTCCCCAAGGGACATTCATGTTCAATTTCCTCTTTTAGGGAGATGCCCTTCGTAAATACCAAGTCCAACCTTGCTGCAATATCCTGTCCCCTGCACCTTGTTTGTTGATTATCTCACCCACTGTGTCATCAAGTTATTTGTTGCTACGTTTAACAATTCCTCTGCCCACTCACCACCATTCACGACTTCGTAGTCTTCCCACACTATTTCCTTACAATTAAAGTCCCCGACTATCATCACTCTATCCTTTCTGATGAGTTCTTGCTTCATTCTGTCCAGAGTATTTCTCATCACCATTTGATACTGTTCTTAGTTCCAAGCACTGGTTCTGGGTGGTATGTATACTGTTATAATATTAATGTCCCTCTTACCATCTGTTATAAGCATACTTATCACTTCTTCATTTCCTTTACTAAAGTTCACCTCCTTCACTATCAGATCTTCCTTAGTAAAAACCATTATACCACCACCTCCTTTATTTTTTCTATCATTTCTCCATACTTTGTAGTGTTTTACATCAAACCAATCTAGCTTTATTTCGGGCCTTAACTTTGTTTCCACCACACACATTATGTCTGGTTCATTGATTCTTAGGTAACCCATACATTCTAGCCTCTTAGACAGAAATCCATCTATATTCGTGTAAGTCACTTGAATTCCATTCCTAATCTCCTTCTTCCATGTTTCAATCAGTGTACTGTCTATTCCGTCTGTTTTATCCACCACTTCTTCAGCCTCCCATTTCTCATCCTCCAAAAAAACTTGGTCTTTTCCTCCTCGGTTCTTTCTTCATTTTTCTCTCTCACTTCAGTTACAAGCTCTTTCATTTTCATTCTTTCATCCTGTCATATTTCTTCTTATGTAAATTGTTTTGGTTTCCTCGTAGTCTTTAAGTTTCCAGGCCCTCCTCAGCAAGGCCTCGGCTGCCACCTGAGACTTTAATGGTCTACTCTTGCCTTCCTCAAAAGCTCCTAGTCTCACACTTTCCTCTACCTCAGCATATAGGCATTCTTCCTCCTCAGAGATCTTATTCAGTAAAAACTTAATCTTGTCATTTTCCTTATCCCTCCCATCTTGCCAGTTCCTGTTAGTTTCCTCCCTCAAACCTGTTATGATCACGCATTTTTTCTTTCAGCAATATCTCTCACCACATACTCATTTTCCTTCAATGCCTTTACCATTTCACTCTGTGTAATCACTTTATTTTCTTCTTCTTGCTTTTTCATTATCTCTTTAAAGGACTTTTGTACTTCTTGGTGTTCATGTTTCACTTCCTCCATTTTGGCATCAATTAGGTTAAGGCATTCCTCCTTCCCCAAGTCTCCTTCGGATATTTTCTATAAGATAGTAAATTATATTGAAAAGATAGACAAAGAAGACCTGGTGCTGTTGGCAGAAGAGGAAGGAAGGACAAGAGGACATGAAAAGATCAAGATGACGCAGTGTGCGAAAGTTCTTGGAAAATACAGTTTTCCACACAGAACGGTGGGAAAATGGAATGTATTGGATAATGGAATTGTTGCAGCACATGGTGTGCATAACTTTAAAGAAATATGAGATAAATGGAGATATGGAGACAGGACACTATGAGCCCTGCTTTCTTCAATTTTCTCTCTCACTTCAGTTACAATACAACTAGGTAAATACAACTAGGTAAATACATGCTTATTTCACATTTTGAATGGCACGGACATGTCTTCATGTGACTTGGGCGAAGAAAGAGTCATCGATGCTTTTCTAACCAGTATGCAAACTGAGTGGCTAAAATTACTCAGTCAAAAGATAAAAATGCCTACTGGTGCACTCAGGATAGAACAAAAATAGATAAGAAAAAAACTGAAAGCGTCTTCCTTATTCGATATCCTGCTTATTTGGGTGCAACTTAACAGCGGTTTATTGTAGCTCACTAGAGCATGAAAAATTAAATGACACAACAGTCAAAAGTGCATGTTATGGAAATTAGTCATCTGAGAAGTGACTGGAAAGTAACAAAATGGAAGCACTAAAACAATTAAAAGTTATATAAGAGATGTGGTATGAGGACATGTGCAAATAGTGGCATGGACTGGCACGATGAGAGAAAAGGGGGAAAAAAAAAAATAAAATAAAAGAATAAAAAAAAAAAAAAATAATAATTTGACCATACTAGGAAAGATGAAGTGAAAAGACTTCATAGAGAATGTTTTCATAAATGAAACTGAATATATTAACTATAAAGGAAGGCCACTTGAATTGTAGAAAAATAAGATAAATGAGTCTATGTGTAATGCAGATAGTTTATATGGAGTGTTTGAACAATCAAGAATGGAATGTCTGGATACAGAGAGTTGGATAATCTGCTGTGACCATCTATATGAAAGCAAAAAAATCAGATAGATAGACGAATAAACCTTAAAAATTATCTGGCATTGCTGTGCTTCAAGAACAGAAACTTCCTAAAAGCAGAAATCCAATAAAAATTATTAATGTTTTGAAAGATCAAAAACATTTTCCTAGAACAAAATTTTTAAAACAAGTTGATCAATAAGAGGGAGAAGCAACTTCAATCAATATGGTCATCATTTGGGATTTTCAGTAATAATTTTTCTACTTGCTTTGACAGGAGCTCACCTGGCCATGGCCACCTGGGGTAGAGTTTCAGGTTGGGTCACATTGAGGGGATCGCGGAAACTTGCCGAAGTCTCTGACACTGGGAGTGGGAGTGAGGCTGGTCGCTGGGGACCCTGGTAGTGTGGTGTGGCCAAGACTGTGGTAGTGGTGGTGGTTGTGGTGGAGGTGGTGCAGGAAGGGGAGGAGGTGGTGTCAGGGATGGAGTCAGTGTGCACATAGTCCATGCTGAGGCCAAGCTCCTCTAAGCGGGCAAGGATGAGTTCCGAGGTGGAGTGAGTGATGAGGGCACGTAGCAGAAGCAAAACACCACCCACCCACCGCTCCACTCCTACCGTGGTCTCCTGTAGGAAGCAAAGATTGTCAGTACAATCTGTTATAAGGAAGAAACCAAATGGAAGGTACAGTCTAGAAAATGTAGCTTCATAAAGAGACAAAGGAAGAGTTCCACTCTAATCAGGACCATCTCCACTCTCATATCATCCAGCACAAAGTTTCCAAAAGTATCAAGCAACATTTCTCTTCAAGAAGTAAACATTATAAATCAAAATAAAATTTTGCTTTCTTGTTTTGTAGTAATCTGAAGAAGATAAGGGAGGCCTCCAAGTCCTTTGCCTTTTGTGTCTTTACATCCCTTTTTACATTTAAGAGAATGCAGACATATTCTGGACTTATGTATAACTTCTAATGGAAATTAGAGAAAAAAATCACAAAGGACACAATTGCAAGCCATAAAAGCAATTGTATGTCTTTTTGGAAACTGACGTCTGAGTGAGACAGCAACAATGAAAATAATCAAGAATAAAACAGGTTAAATAGAACTGAAAAATATTAATTCTACAGGTAACATTCTCCTACATAACACATTATTGATAGACATCTGAGCATTATTTCAATTCACTATAACACACCTGGACAGCAGTTATGTATACTTAAAACACAATCAAAAGTAAAAAAGTACATGCCAGTAGAGTGTTAAAATTAAAGCAATAAGAAAGAAGAGAAGAAACAATGATGGTGACACATTTAAGAAGCCACTAGCTGCTTGGTAGTGTAGTGGTTAGTAGACTCAGCTTTTAACCAACACATCTTACAAGAGAAACACAATCTGGACTTTGCTCATTTCATGCTATAAATTCTGTTTACCCAGAAAAGAATACATATGAGATACAAGTGAAGGAATTTCTTTTCTTCCTTTACCTCACAACCTGGCAGGAATGGGAGGCTACCAATCCTGTCCTCCTGTGTGTGTGTGTGATCTTGCACCAGTAGAAGGCCAACAATCCTGCTCTCCTGTGGGTGTGTGGAACTTGTGTGTGTGTGTGGATCTTTGCTACAACAGACCAAATAAGGGTCTATGCTATACCAAAAAAGAAAGGCATTTAAAAAAAAAAAATGAAATGGAAAAAGATAATAATCAGAAGGCTGTATCTTTCCAATATAACTCACCAGTTCACATGGGGAAGTAAATAAGGCCTTCAGCACACAGTCAACAGGCCTGTACACAGATGCACATACTCCATTCATCACTTCCTCCAAGGCACTCAGTGATTCCTGCAACCAGTGACATAGAAGTATTAATATATGTGTTGTCTAAATCACATCATATAATATGTGGCACAACCTACTATATTGAGGTATGCAAAACACAACAAAACTGAGTTGTTATGTATCAAATAATCCATCTCAATCTTTCTTATGAGGTAACTGACACATTTTGAGAGCCCAAAGACCCAAAGGATTGGCCAATAAAGCTGAAAACAAACAGCAAATCATTTTTCCAACAAAACTTTTTTCCATGGATCGATACATGGTAAAATATTTTGTGCTAAGGAGAGGCAAGTGCTCAAGAGAGGTGTTGTGACCAATCAGCATGTAGGATTATGTCAGTCACCACTTTCCAGCCAATGGGAACACAGGCAAGTACCACCTGAGTAAGAAGGAAGCCACAGAATGAAGGAAAATGGGGCCTATGCCCATTAATATTAGGTTGATATTACACAAGGAAATAATAAAAAAAAAATTTTAATTCCCTCTGAACAAAACTAATCATTGAAGAGAATGTACAATGAATCTCAAGTTTTTAAAAGAGTCACATTAGGTTGTACAATATCTGAAAAAGCAATGCTTGTTGTCAAATTCTCACATGGTCAAGAGTTTTAAAGTACATCATTGAAAATATTGCAGCTTGCAAGACAAACCATACCAATCAATGACATTCACTTATCTATATGACACAAATGTAATGATGTATTTAGTTATTGTTTTATGATGATGATGAAAATGTTTCCATTGCATTTTGTCTCATCAATATAAACAGCGAAAATGAAAGCTGCTTTTGACAGTTCTACGACAAATGTCATGTATGGACACTTACCTCACTTCAGCACCAGAGCTGGCGTGAAGTAAGTCCGGGCATAGCTGAACAGGGAGAGGGACTATCAAATATCGTTTCCTCATTTTCTTTGTTTGTGTCACTTACTTCAGAATGGTAGGGAGTGCCACATATTAGTGTACCATCAGCCTACACTGCACTACACTACAAGAACCAAAATACTATCCCTTTACAGAAAATATTCTTCATTTCAGACCCATATGGTAATACAGTAAAACTCCATTAATCCAATCACCAATGATCCAAATTTCCCAAGAGTCAGAATTTTTGAAGGTGGTCAAAACTATCATACATGCCAGATCATAAGACAACTCTTTATACAAGATGACCCCCAAATTTTCATGAAAAAGTTCAGGTTTTGAGCTATTACCACTGTCTAAGACGACTCCCTTAATGGTGGAGGGTGCATCACTGACAAACATGAAGGGCTTGCGTGGTGGTCGGTTCCCACACTTACTGTATTTAATGGCTCACCAGACACACCTTTTCTACATAAAAAGTCTCAGGAAATGAGACTGCATCCCAGGAGACCAAGATTCAGTATTAAGGCAGTGGTTTAGCTCTTTTTTTTTTTTCCCTGGCCTATAGTGCCTGTAGAGTACTGGAAGTGCTGTTAAAATTCCACCAATTAATGGCGCAGGCTATTTCATTTATTGTGGTACCCATATTAGCCCCATATCACCACCCAAGTGCATCTTTGGTGTAACCACCTAGAACCTGGGTATCATAGTGATGTGTAGGTAACTTTAAACCACTCGATAAACCACTCGATAAATAGCAAAGTATCAAAACTACATGTGGTGGGATTTTAACCTACTCATGGACGTCTGCCCGATCCCATGCTCACCACCTTATCCACTATGCCACCAATGGCACTGTGGCAACAGAGGCTCTAAAATCAAAACCCAGATATCTTTGCACATATAAACAAAGTGATAATGGGTATTACACCACAAAAAAAAACTTCTTTAAAGGTAACAATACATAATAGGGCATACATACCAGTCATTCATGCAAAATGACACCAATCAGGAAGAATTTGCCATACACCACATGAAACAAAACAAAACATGTGACAAGCGATCTTAATCTCAACACAGGCAAGACTCACTGCATTCTTTGCAGTGTGATTCTGTTACTCCTTGAGGTAAGACACACTCCCATACAATTAAAACTGCACCTATCATTTAACATTCTTATCTTGCATCCATGTAAAAAAAAAAAATGATAAAAAGAGAAAAATTATGAAAATTAGACCTGTAGTCTCTCACAGTCAGCGGTGATGCCATATGTCAGGTACATGTTTACATCTCAAAACAAGATTGGTTTGTAGGCTATTAGCAAATATTTATGTTTTTAAATGGGATATAATAATGATCTAAATGTATGTGAGAATCTTCAAATGTCATGTGAAATCCCTCAATTCATAGGCAGAGCTTAATCTGCTTTTTACCTTTTTTTTCATTTCAATGTCTGCCAAAACTGGGTGCATCTTATGATCCATCAAATATGGTAAGTAATGTTGACCTTCAGTAACTCAGACTAATAAGGAAAAGGTTAGCCTGAAAATGGGAATGTTATACAAATTCCAAATTCCCCCTACCACCCCCACAAAAAAAAAAAATAAATAAATAAAATAAATAAATAAATAAATAAATAAATAAAAAAAAAAAAATAAATAAATAAATAAAGATGGGCAGTTCAATTCGGACTTTTGGGGGACAGTGCATGACTTATTTTGGGATTATGGTGTCTCCAAACCTTCAGACCATAAACTACCACATAGTGTAGTTTATTTTTTGATAATTAAGGCCCGTACCAAGAGTCACGAAGGTTTAAGGTCGAGGGTAGAAGGGAAGGTAATGTGGTACCAAGAGTCGCTGTCATTATTGGAACGAAGAGCAGAGGGAAGGTCGAAGGGAAGGCATGGGTGCCCCCGTGTCTTCCACATGACCTTCGAAGAAATATTTTATAATTTTCGTAAGCTGGAGTGACCAACGAATAGTATGAACTAAAATCAACATCAAGTAATATTTTCAATCTCGGAAAACCGATAGTTGTTTCCACGTAAGTTACTATTCTTTTTATAATAGTGAAGGATCGCCTTAAAATCACGAGGTGGAAGAACGCAGTGGATCCAGAAAGCTCGCCACCTAGCTGTTTTATGAAGCTTGTTTTCGTTTGTCAGGAAAGTTACAATGTTTATTTCATGGTAATAAATATTTTTTTTAGTGAGCTCATCATCCAAGCCTATTAAAGACCAAATATGTGCATGGGTTAATGGAAAATAGGAAGTGACAGGTGAACTGCCAACAGACAGAAGGCTGTCAAAGTATGCAAAGAAAAGGTAAATACTAGCCTGTATAAGCAGGTTTACAACAAAACCACAAAGATGTATGTAGGGATGTAGACAGAGAATTTCACAAGAACACCACTTCACACCAACCCAGGATTTCTTATCAAACTCACTCTCTCTCTCTCTCTCTCAACAAAGACAGTGAGTGACATAAACATTGAATGCAATAATGTTAAAGCTAAGTCAACAGATAACTTTTCACTGAGTTGGGTGTGATGTGCAAGGATTTAAGTATAGGTATACTGACAGTATTGTAGTTCTCAAGATGTATAGTCCTGTATCCAAACCATTTCAGGCCATGATTAATGTAATTCATGATTGACTATACTAATGTGTTAACTATGGAATTTTTAATGATATGCATACAAATTGTGGTCTAGCAGATCCCAAAGAATAGAAATTTCTCAACTCTTGTAATGAACTACCACTGCTTCTTGATATGGATTTTGTAAGACAGTGATTTCCAAACACATGATAAATTACCACTTTAGGGATAATGGAAGGATACATAAAAAAAAGAAAGTTAAGAATTCTGGAAATTATAAAAACACTGCAGTCTTCAAAGTTGTTGAATAAACCTGTTATAAATACATAGTGAAACTGAGCAACAACAATAAGCATTCAGAACTGCTATACATATACAAAACTTGAAAAGTAGAAAAATTATTTAAGTGTGTGGCAAGCCAGGTTTTCATTAAGGAATGCTTGAGTACACAGATATTCAATAACTCTGATCACATGTGGGCTTGTTACTCACTACCTGAGCCTGCCTCTTTTTCACATTGTCAGTTTCTCTCTAAGCACCTGCTGATGCTAAAATCTAGAATTTTTATTTAGCTATAAATATCTTAATATTAAAAAATGTTAGTGGCATTAAATGACTTGGTGATCTCCTCCCAAGCTAATTTTTTTCTTGTGAAGGCTAGCTGGGTTTGTTGAGCGGTCTTGCAAGTCTTTATTCTTTTACAAGATTGAGAATCATTATTCTCTGCTCGTGCGTGAGTGGCGAGGTCCGGTCACAGCTTCTTCCCTCCATTCTTGTAGCGCGCACTGTTGTTTTGTTGTCGTTCGTGGAGCTCAAATCCGGATTACAGTCATACCAATACCGAAACAACTGTTACCAACTCATGCTAGCGGCAGACCTCTCGCGGCCCTACCTTCCACGGCGACTCTTGGTATGGATTGAAGGTAAGGGCGGAGGCTTTGCCTTGCTGGTCGAAGGGAAGGTCCGTGCCTTGGCCTTCGCGACTCTTGGTACGGCCCTAAATACCCTTCCCATCAGGAAGGCGTTTTTAAATGTCTCGTGTGGTTGCTTCATAGCATGACTCATCCTAAAAAATTATGTATCATTTAACGTTTGTGTCTACCCAAAAAATTTTACATGAATATTTTTCTCTCTTGATAAATTTCAACCTCCCTCACTCAGTGACTCAGTATGTGGCCAGGTGTCAAGAGGGGTCATGCGCCATTAAGCTCTCAAATTTCTCAGAAATACAGTCAAACCTCGCCTAACACAACAGTTATGTTCCTGAACTCGTCGTGCACAGCGAGATTCGTGTTGGGCGAATAATAGGCCCTATGGGAAAATAGGGGTTACGTTCCCAGATCCTCCCAAAAAAACACTTTTTACCAAAAAGACTGAAAAAAAAAAAAAAACAATAAATGAAGTACCAAACACACATTTTATTCAACTATAGTACTAGTACAGTAATACTCTGCTTAACGAACACGATAGGGGGTGTCAAAGCTGTTCGTAGAGCGGAAATTCATTAAGTGGATGTAATTTTCCCATAGGAAATAATGGAAATAGGGGGGATGCGTTCTGGGCTGATCCCCAACATACCACATGGGTAAAAAAAAAAAAAAAAAAAAAAAAAAAAAAATATATATATATATATATATATATATATATATATATATATATATATATATATATATATATATATATATATATATATATATATATATATATATATATATATATATATATATATATATATATATATATATATCTATCTATCTATCTATCTATCTATATATATATATATATATATATATATATATATATATATATATATATATATATATATATATATATATATATTTCTATTTTTACAAGCCTTTAAGAAAGGATTGTTTTGTAATGCATAAAGTGAAATCTTACATGGAATACCAAAAAATAAAGCAGAGATGATGAGATTGGCCACAGATGGCGGAGACTCCAACGACTTGGCCGCTTCTTCTTCTTCTTGTGACCTTTTTAGCTTGGCGTGTTTTCTTTCACCACAATAATATTACATTTGTTTCCACTCCTCTATTGCCTGCTATAATGGATATCATGTCATAGTATTCATATACGCTCATGCCATGAGGATAACCTGGACTCTGTGGCAGTAAGTGATAGTGAATTACTTATGAAATAATGCGATATTTCATTAGTAATTCACTATCACTCACTGCCACGGAGTCCAGGTTATCCTCATGGCATGAGCGTATATGAATACTAAGATATGATATCCATTATAGCAGGCAATAGAGAAGTGGAAACATAAACGTCACGATGAAAGTAACACGCAAGCTACAAGGGTCACAAGAAGAAGAAGAAACGGCCGAGTGGCCGGGAGTCTCCCGCTTCGTCTGTGGCTCATCTCATCTCTGCTTTATTTTTTGGTATTCCATTAAGATTTCACTTTATGCATTACAAAACAATCCTTTCTTGGGGGCAAGGCTTGTAAAAAGCTAATAGATATGTTGTTTTGTGAACATATATACATATATAAGACAGTAACACAGGACCAGTGGGAGATTCAAATGGGGACCAAATCGTGCAATCGCGAGTCAAAGTCATGCTCGGTGAAATATGGTATATTTTACCGATTCGTATATGCGAGATTCGTGCTCGGTGAGGTTTGACTGTAATTACATCCTTACAAGCATAAATTTGACAAAAATTAGAATCAGAAACTTCAAGAAAAGACAAGAAACAAATGTTTACCATATTTTATGGTTTACAAGACGCACTTTGTTTTCCTAAAAAATACCCTGAAAAATACTAGTGCATCTTCCAAAACGAATGTTGTATTGTAAGGCAGCACCCAACCTCTTGACCGATAGTGACCTAGATTTGTATGTTGAGTCATTACATTATGATGTTAGCTTAAGTACTATTTAATTCAGCCTTTTATATTATGTAAACTCAGTACTTAGCTATTACAAGTATTTTCAATACTATAATCCTTCCTGGAGCCTACTTGGCGTGTGGAGAAAACGGGCCGATCCCTCGTCTCATTGCAACACACACATACATGCACACGAACGCACACACATGCCAGGTGACTTTATAACTTTATTAATAGAACATCCAAATGGTTTACTTGTTCAAGCAAGAGTCAAAACTTCACTTGTGAATTATATTCACATTGGTAAAACACCTGTGAAGCACGATTGCAAAATAAAATAAATACGAACTGCAGTACTTATTTACTGAAGTATTTACCTATGGTGTTTTTATTTATATAGTTTTACATTTGTGGTGAGTGCTCCAGCAATTTTGTAACGAGTGATGAAACAATAGTGTCTTGCAGACTTCTTGCTTCTGATGTTTTTGTGTCCAGTGGTCGAATATGGTGAATGTGTTCTTGTATGAGAATAACTTTTTTTTCTTAGAAATTTCTTTCAAATATTAGGGTGCATCTTCCAAGATGCAGCGTCTTGCCAGCCGTAAAATACGGTAATTGCAAATTGTCTGACAGCTTGACCTTGAGTCTTCACCTCCCCTCCGTCACACATGTTATCTTTTCCTCCTGGACCCTCACCTCACTCCATGCCTCAATGCCACACTTCTCCACCCTCTGTCTATATCATAAGACTGCTATGATTTTTTCAAACACAGTTTTTTTCTCACTACCTTCATTATCAAAACTATATGTCACATAACTCTCACAATAATTTTATTACAAAAGATTATTTTGAGACAAAGGCATAAAGCTGCATAAGATGAGTAATAATTACTTCACAGTGTCTTTATCTCACTTCAACACACTAATAACAACTAAGAGAGTTCAGTTCAGTCATAAAATGACAGATTGCTGAGATGCTGCTGACAATCTTTTTTATGTTTCGTTTCTCTCTACATGGTTGGACACATGTCTGCCGACTTCCGTAAAACAAGCAACAAGCCCTAACTGGTTTGTGACCATGACCTGCACCCTGTCCTCACTTGCTCTCTCCCTCTAAAGACAAAAAGGGAAGAGTGACAAGGGGGAAGGAAAGGAGACACAGGCAGTAGGGATTACCACCTCTCTCTCTCTCTTTCTGTGTGTGTAGGTGTGTGTATTTACCTAGTTGTAGTTTTACAGGGCCTAGGCTTTATGCTCGTGTGGCCCCGTCTCCATATCTACACTTATCCAATTTTTCTTCAAAACTATGCACTCATTGCTGACACCACTTCTTCACTCAAACTGTTCCATGTCTCAACACATCTTTGTGGGAAACAATATTTTTTAACGTCTCTCAGACATCTTCCCTTTCTCAGCTTTTTACTATGTAATCTTGTGCTTTGAATGTCATATTCTTCTCTCAGGATCAGTTTCTCATTATCCACTTGGTCCATTCCATTGATCAATTTATAAACTTGTATCAGATCTGCTCTCTCCCTTTTCTGTTCCATGGTTGGTAGGTCCATAGCCTTTAGTCTCTCTTCATATGTCATCCCTTCAAATTCTGGAACCATTCTTGTAGACATTTTTTGTAGTCTCTCCAACTTTCTTATGTTTCTTTTTATGAGTGGTCCACACTACTCCTGCATATGCCAATCTGGGTCTTATTATAGTACTTACCAATTTTTTCATCATTTCTTTGTCCATGTAGTGAAATGCTACTCCAATATTCCTTAGCAAATTATATGTCTCTCTGAAAATTCTATCAATATGGCTTAGCAGTTGATTGTTTTCTTCCACTGTCACTCCTAAGTCCTTTTCCTATTTTACTTTCTCTAGTTCTATTCCATCTTCCATCTTATAGATTCCCACGGGTCGTCTTTCACTTTTTCCCATTTCCATGACATGGCTTTTGTCCACATTGAATTCCATTTCCCATTTTTTACTCCATTCCCAGATCTTATTTAGGTCTTCCTGCAGTATTTCACGATCCTCTTTTTGTTTAATGACTCTGCACAGTTTCGCATTGTCCGCAAACACATTTATGTAGCTGTTCACTCTCTCTGGCATGTCGTTTATGTATACGAGAAAAAGTATTGGCGTCAATTCTGACTCCTGTGGCACTCCGCTGTCTACTGTTCTCCACTTGGACTTCATATCTTTAACTATCGTCCTTATTTCTCTCCCCTCAAGTAATTTTTCATCCATCTCAATGTGCTTCCTTTTAAGCCACCCTTCTCCTCTAACTTCCATAGTAATCTTTCAATTATTTTCAATTTATCAAATGCCTTTCTTAAATCTAAATAAATACAGTCAATCCATCCCTCTCTCTTTGGTACTTTATCAACTATTCTAGAGTAGAAACTCAATAAATTTGTTACACATGACCAACCTTTTCTAAAACCAAATTGGCTATTTGATAATAATTTGTTGTCTTCAACAAACTCCATCCATTGCTTCTTTATTACTTTTTCACACATCTTGCATATTACACTAGTTAGTGATACCGGTCTGTAATTTAAAGGTTCTTCCTTCCTTCCGCTCTTATATATGGGAACCACCTCAGCTCTTTTCCACTCCACTGGCACTGTTCCATTTTCTATTGAGCATTTTATGATGTATATAGGACTTGCTAGTTCTTCCCTACATTCTTTCAGTTTTCTGCCTGAGACTTCATCCGGTCCCATTGCCTTTTCCTCATCTAGTTCCGTCATCAACTTTTTTATTTCAAGCTTGGTTACTTTAATCTCTTTCATATGGACAGTCTCTCTATTACCCTGTGGTATTTCAAATTTTGATTCCTTAGAAAAGACCTCAAAAAACTTACTATTTAACAGTTCTGCCATACTTTTGGGTCTTCCACCATTCTGTTCTCTCCTTTTAACCTTTCTATTGTTTCTTTTTGTCTTATTTTTCCATTTATGAATCTGTAGAACAATTTTGGTTGTTCCTTACATTTTTCGACAATGTCCTTTTCATAGTTCCTTTCTTCTTCCTTTCTCACCTTCTTCTTCTTCTTCTGCAGCTGCTCCATGTTCATATTCTGTTCCTCTCTTCTCCACAAGGCTCTGTCCCAAACTCCTCTCCACTCAATCCTCTCTCCCTCAGGTCCTCTCCAATACGATCCTTCCATCTTTTCTTTGGCCTGCCACGTTCTTCTTCCCTCCACTTCCATATCCAATATCCTTCTGCCGACATATCCTTCTTCTCGCCTTTTGATATGACCGAACCATCGATTCTCCTTTCTTGTACTTTCTTTGTCACCTCCTTTACTTTGGCTGTTCCTCTTATAAAATTGTTTCTCACTTTATCCTCCTTGTCACCCCAAGCATCCACCTTAACATTCTCATCTCAGCAACCTCCAACTTATTCTCCTGTGCTTTCTTTATTGGCCACGTCTCCGCACCATATAACATGGCAGGTCTAACCACCGATTTGAACACTTTTCCCTTTACTCTTGCACTAATTTTTGGTCACAGAGCACTCCAGTTGTTCTTTTCCAATTCTTCCAGCCCGATTGGATACGGTGAATGATCTCTCCATCCAGGTTGCCGTCCGCTGATATATGAGAGCCCAAGTATCTGAACTCCTTCACACCCTTTAACTTCATATCTTGCATCCATACTTCACTCTCTGTCGACCATTAAAATTCAGATACTCCGCCTTCTCCTGCTAATTCTCAAACCTCTCTCCTCCAATGCTCGTCGCCATCTCTCCAACTTTCTCTCCACCATCTCTACTTTCATCCACCAAGACGATGTCATCCGCGAACAACATAGTCCACGGTGCCTCCTCCTTTATATTTTGAATACTGTCATCCATGAGTATTGAACAGATATCTCAGAAGATCCTGGTGCAGGCCCACTCTCACAGAACTCCTCTGTTGCTCCACACTGCTCCTTACCCTCGTCCTTGAGCCTTCCATTCATGTCCTGGATCACTCTCACATACTTCTCTGATGCTCCTTTTCTTCTCATACTAGCCCAAACTTCTTCCTTTCTCACCTTAGCATATTCATTTCTTGCTGTTTTGAAGTTTTCCTTATTTTCTGGATTTCTGTTTCTTCTCCACCTTTTCCACGCTCCATCTCGTTTCTCCTTTGCCCTAGCACATCTTGCATTAAACCAATCTTTCTTTCCTTCTTCTTTAGATGTATATTTTGGGACATATTCCTATTCCCTGACTCCTGTTTTGTATATTTCTAAAAATAAGTTATATTTGTCTTGCATTGTCTCTGAGTTTTCCATCTCCTCCCAGTTTACGTTTTTAAAATAGCTCTTGAGGTTCTCAATACCAGCCATTCTGTAATTTAATCGGTCTCCTTTGTATGATTCATCTCTATCTTCCTTTCGTTCTTCTATATCCATATCTAATATTATATGGTCACTCTTTCCCAATGGGCACTTATATCTTATATCATCGTTAATATGTATATCCCTTGTAAAAACTAGGTCCAATCTCGCCGGCTCATCGTCTCCTCTGAATCTTGTGTTTTCCTTTACTCTTTGGACCATCAAATTATCTATCATTAGGTTCAGGAATCTACCTCCCCAGGCATCTTCCCCCATACCACTTTCATAATTTTCCCAGTCCACCTCTTTACAGGTGAAATCTCCTACCAATATCACTTTTCTCCTTTCTTTAATGATTCTTGTAAGGCTCCTTATTGTGCCATTTATCATGTCTTTATATTCTTGGTTAGTCCATGAGTTTGTTTTTGGTGGCACATATGTTCCAATGATTGTTAATTCTTTTTTATTAATATGTATCTTAATATACTGTAGTTCTGATTTTCCTTCCCCAAACTCTACTTGATTTACCACCATCTCTTTCCTTAACATCATCATGACTCCTCCTCCTTTACCCACTCTGTCTCTCCTCCATATATTATACTATTTATCTGTCTATTTTTATTGCTTCATTTAACTTTGTTTCCACCAGGCATACAATATCTGGTTCTTCTTTCTTTATGTAATCTCTTAATTCTAATTTACTAGATAAAATCCCATCTATGTTTGTATACATAATTTTTAATCTCTTGTTCTTATCATTTTTAGTTAAACATGCTCCATTTTTTCTCTTCCTTCTCTTTTATATACCATTTCCTTATCCTGTCTCCTATAATTCTCCAAAAAAATGCCTTCTTCTCCTCCTCTGACCTTTCATTATTTTTTTCTCTTGCTTCTGCCACCAGTTCGTTGTGTCTCTTCCTTTCCTCCTCGTTTCAATTTTTCTTTATATATATATCTTTGCAACCTTCTGTTTCTCTGAGTTTTGTTTTTCTATATAGTACTTCTTCTGTTGCTGCTTGTGATTTTAGTAATATCTTAATTGGTCTCACTGTTCCTTCTTGATATGGTCCCATTCTATGGATTTCTTCTACTTCCTCTTCTAAGTTCTGTCTATCCTCGTCATTTAGATGTTTTAGTAGGTCTTTTACTGATTTCATTTCGTCTTTTTCCCTTCTTGGTCTATATTTAACATTTTTTTCTTTCAGTCCAAAAATAATTACACTCTTTTTTTTTCTGCAATTTCTCTTACTAAATTTTCTTTTTTCTTGAAGACTCCTATCATTTTGTTTGTCATATTTTCATCCCTTTCTTTTAACATTTCTTGAAATACTTCCTGAAATGATTCCTTGTCTTTCTTATCTTGGATTCTCCATGCCTGTACTTCTTTTTTAATCATGTCTTGTACTCTTTCCTCTTCTTTGTTAACTAGATCTTTCAGCTTCTCTTTTACTTTCTCGGCTTTACCAAGTCCTTCCATCAATTTCTTGTAGTTAGCTATTTGCACTTTTAAATCTTCATTTTCGGTTCTTAGCCTAGTTTCATTTTCTTCCACTCTTTTTATCCTTTCTTTCAATTTCTGGAGCTCTTTATCCTGTTTTTCATTATCTTTCATTCCCATATTCTCCTTTATCAATTTATCTAATTTACGTTCGATAGTCAACACTCTATCAAATAGTGAAGTATGTGCCGTATCAAAGCCTTCGAATGCTCTTTCTCCCTTACCAACATAATCATCATCAGCTTTCATTCTTTCCCATGTCTCATACCTGAATTTAGATGGAATCTCTTTCTCACTCATGATTTTGTAACACTGTATTCATGAAAAAAAAAAGGAGTCCACACTAATAGCCCAGGCCACTGCAAACCCAAACAAAGGTAGCGAAGATCAGCTAATTCTCAGGAGCGATGGTATTGTGTCCTTCCTCGACCGCGTCTCGTGTGTATTTACCTAGTTTACCTAGTTGTATTTACCTAGTTGTAGTTTTACAGGGCCTGGCCTTTATGCTCGTGTGGCCCCGTCTCCATATCTACACTTATCCAATCTTACTTTAAAAGTGTGCACACTCGTTGCAGACACTACTTCTTCATCTAAACTGTTCCACGTCTCAATACATCTCTGGAAACTATATTTTTAATATCTCTCAGACATCTTCCTTTCTCAGCTTTTTACTATGCGATCTTGTGCTTGGTGTCATATTCTTCTCTCAGGATCAGTTTCTCATTATCCACTTGGTCCATTCCGTTGATCAATTTATAGACTTGTATCAGGTCTCCTCTCTCCTTCTTTCTTCCAAGGTTGGTAGATCCATAGCCTTTAGTCTCTCCTCATATGTCATCCCTTCAAGTTCTGGGACCATTCTTGTAGCCATTTTTGTAGCCTCTCCAATTTCCTTATGTGTTTCTTTTATGAGGGTCCACACTACTCCTGCATATTCCAATCTGGGTCTTATTATAGTATTTATCAATTTCTTCATCATTTCTTTGTCCATGTAGTGAAATGCTACTCCAATATTCCTCAGCAAATTATATGTTTCTCTAAAAATTCTATCAATATGGCTTACTGGTTGATTGTTTTCTTCCATCGTCACTCCTAAGTCCTTTTCCTTTTGACTTTCTCCAGTTCTACTCCATCTCCCATCTTATAGATTCCCACAGGTCGTCTTTCACTCTTTCCCATTTCCATGACATGGCTTTTGTTCACATTGAATTCCATTTCCACTTCTTACTCCATTCCCAGATCTTATTTAGGTCTTCTTGCAGTATTTCACAATCCTCCTTTTGCTTTATAACTCTGCACAGTTTCGTATCATCCATAAACAAATTTATGTAGCTGTTCACTCCTTCTGGCATGTCGTTAATATAAATGAGGAAAAGTACTGGTACCAATACTGACCCCTGTGGCACTCCGCTTTCTACTGCTCTCCACTTGGACTTCATATCTTTAACTACCGTCCTTATTTCTCTCCCCCTCAAATAATTTTCTATCCATCTCAATGTGATTCCTTTTAAGCCACCCTTCTCCTCTAACTTCCACAGTAATCTTGCGTGTGGCACTTTGTCAAACGCCTTTTTTAAATCCAAATAGATGCAGTCAACCCATCCCTCTCTCTCTCTTGTACTCTATCAACTATTCTAGAATAGAAACTCAATAAATTAGTTACACAAGACCGTCCTTTTCTAAAACCAAATTGGCTATTTGATATTAATTTGTTGTCTTCAAGGAACTCGATCCATTGTTTCTTTATTATTCATTCACACATCTTGCATATTAAACTAGTTAGTGATACCGGTCTGTAATTTAAAGGTTCTTGTTTCCTTCCGCTCTTATATATGGGAACCACCTCAGCTCTTTTCCATTCTACTGGCACTGTTCCATTTTCTATTGAGCATTTTATGATGTTGTATATAGGACTTGCTAGTTCTTCCCTACATTCTTTCAGTATTCTGCCTGAGACTTCATCCGGTCCCACTGCCTTCTCTTCATCCAGTTCCTTCATTAACTCTTTTATTTCAAGCTTGGTTACTTTAATCTCTTTCATATAGATTGTCTCTCCATTACCCTGTGGCCTCTCAAATTTGGATTCTTTAGTAAAGACCTCCTGGAATTTTTATTTAATAGTTCTGCCATACTTTTGGGTCTTCCACCATCCCGTTCTCTCCTTTTAACCTTTCTATTGTTTCTTTTTGCCTAATTTTTCCATTTATGAATCTATAGAACAATTTTGGTTGCTCCTTACATTTTTCGACAATATCTTTTTCAAAGTTCTTTTCCTCTTCCTTCCTCACCTTAACATATTCATTTCTCGCTGCCTTGAAGTTTTCCTTGTTTGTTGGATTCCTATTTCTCCTCCACCTTTTCCATGCTCCATCTCTTTTCTCCTTTGCCCTAGCACACCTTGCATTAAACCAATCTTTCTTTCCTTCTTCTTTTGGTCTATATTTTGGGACATATTCCCTGACTCCTGTTTTGTATATTTCCAAAAATAAGTTATATTTGTCTTGCATTGTCTCTGAGTTTTCCATCTCCTCCCAGTCTACGTTTTTAAAATAGTTCTTGAGATTCTCAATATCAGCCTTTCTGTAATTTAATCGGTCTCCTTTGTATGAATCGTCTCTATCTTCCTTTCCCTCTTCTATATCTATTTCTAATATTGCATGGTCACTCTTTCCCAATGGGCACTTATATCTTATATTGTCATTAATTTGTATACCCCTTGTAAAAACTAGGTCCAATCTCGCCAGCTCGTCGTTTCCTCTGAATCTTGTGCATTCCTTTACTCTCTGGTCCATCATATTGTCTATCATTAGGTTCAAGAGTCTTTCTCCCCAGACTTCTTCCCCCATACCACTTTCATAATTTTTCCAGTCCACTTCTTTACAGTTGAAATCCCCTACTAATATCACTTTTCTCCTTTCTTTAACGCTACTTATTAGACTCCTTATTGTGTCATCTATCATGTCTTTGTATTCTTGATTGGTCCATGAATTTGTTTTTGGTGGCACATATGTTACAATGATTGTTAACTCTTTTTTATTAATATGCATCTTAATATACAATACTTCTGCTTTTCCTTCCCCACATTCCACTTGGTTGATCACTATCTCCTTCCTTAACATTATCAGGACTCCTCCTCCTCTGTTACCCATTCTGTCTCTTCTCCATACATTATACCTATTATCCAAATCTATTATGATTGCCTCATTTAGTTTTGTTTCAGCCAGGCATACAATATCTGGATTTTCTTTCCTTATGTAATCTCTTAATTCTAATTTACTTGATAAAACCCCGTCTGTGTTTGTATACATCATTTTTAGTCTTTTGCCTTTATCATTTTTAGTTAAACTTGTTCCACTTTTTCCTCTTCCTTCTCGTTTATATACCATTTCCTTATCCTGTCTCCTAGAATTCTCCAAAAAAATGCCTTCTTCTCCTCTTCTGACCTTTCATTATTCTTTTCCCTTACTGCTGCTGCCAGTTCATTGTATCTCTTCCTTTCTTCCTCATTTCTATTTTTCTTTATATAGATATCCTTACAGCCTTCTGTTTCTCTAAGTTTTGTTGTGTGTGTGTGTGTATTTACCTAGTTGTAGTGTGTGTGTGTGTGTGTGTGTGTGTAATTCACCTAGTTGTAATTTTACAGGGCCTGGGTATCATACTCGTGTGGCCCTGTCTCCATATCTACACACATCCAACTTTCCTTTAAAACTATGCACACTCCTTGCTGACACCACCTCCTCACTCAAGCCATTCCACACCTCCACACATCTTTGTGGGAAACTATATTTTTTCACATCCTTCAAGCATATTGCCTTGGCTATCTTTTTACTATGCGATCTTGTAGTTCTACTTAAGTTTTCCTCTCTCAACATCATTTGCTCATTATCCACTTCATCCAGTCCATTCAACAGTTTATAAACATGTATTAAATCTCCTCTTTCTTTTCTTTGTTCCAAGGTAGGCAAATTCATTTCTTTTAATCTCTCCTCATAGGTCATTTCTGCCAATTCCGGAACCATTTTTGTTGCCATTCTCTGCAATCTCTCCAACTTCCTTATATGCTTCTTTTTATAAGGGGACCAAACCACTCCAGCATATTCCAATCTTGGTCTAATTACCATACTAATTAATTTCTTCATCATATCTTTATCCATATAATGGAAGGCTAATCCAATTTTTTTATCAAATTATACGTTTCTCCAAACATCTTATCAATATGAGCCTCAAACTGCCCATGGTCTTGTATTATCACTCCCAAATCCTTTTCCTTTTCCACCTTTTTCAACACTACTTCTTCACCCATCTTATATGACCCTCTTGGCCGTCTTCCACTCTTTCCCATCTCCATCACATGACTTTTGCTCAGATTAAATTCCATTTGCCACCTCTTGCTCCACTCCCAAATCTTATCCAGGTCTGCCTGTAAAATTTCACAATCTTCTTCACTCTTCACACACCTACAAAACTTCGCATCATCCGCAAACAAATTAATATAACTGTTTACTCCCTCTGGCATGTCATTTATATATACCAGGAAAAGTATTGGTGCCAGCACTGAGCCTTGTGGGACTCCACTCTCCACCACCAACCAGTCCGACCTTGCATCCCTTATTACCGTTCTCATCTCCCTCCATCTCAAATAGTTTTCCATCCACTTTAACACTTTTCCTTTCAGTCCTCCATAAATCTCTACTTTCCATAACAGTCTCTCATGAGGTACCTTGTCAAAAGCTTTCTTTAAATCCAAATATACACAGTCCATCCATCCCTCTCTCTCCTGTATTTTGTCAACCACTCTTGAATAAAAGCTCAGTAGATTTGTTACACATGACCTCCCTTTCCTGAAGCCAAATTGATGATCCGATAATAACTTATGATCCTCCAGGAACCGTATCCAATATTTCTTTATCACTCTCTCACAAATCTTACCGACCACACTTGTTAGAGACACAGGTCTATAGTTAAAAGGCTCTTCCTTACTGCCTCCCTTATAAATGGGCACCACTTCAGCTCTCTTCCACTCTACTGGTACTTCCCCTGTTTCTAATGAGCACCTTATAATATCATATAATGGATCAATCAATTCTTCTCTACACTCCTTCAATAATTTTCCTGAAACTTCATCTGGTCCCATCGCTTTATCATCTTTAAGTTCCTCCAACATTTTATATAACTCCTTTTTAGGTATCTTAATGTCCTCCATGTGCTTATTTCCTCGTACATTCTGTGGCTTTACAAACATTGTTTCTTTAGTAAATACTTGCTGAAACCTATTATTTAGCAATTCCGCTATATTCTTAGGGTCATCTACTATCCCTTGCTCTCCTTTTAATCTTTCAATGGACTCTCTCTTTTTAAGTTTACCATTTATGAACCTGTAAAACAATTTTGGATGCTCCTTACTCTTGTCTACAATATCTTTTTCAAATTTTCTTTCTTCCTCCCTCCTTACCCTCACATACTCATTTCTTGCCACTCTATAATTCTCCTTATTTAGTATATTCCTGCTCTTTTTCCATCTTTTCCAAGCCACATCTCTCTCTTTTCTTTAGCCTTAACACAAGTTGCATTAAACCAATCCTTTCTTCCTTCCTCTCTTGGTTTATACTTTGGTACAAATCGGTCTGTTCACTCCCTCCTTATATGGACCCAGTCTATGGATCTCTTCCACTTCTTCTTGTAGGTCTTTTTTTTCATCATCATTTAGATTTTTGAACAGATCTCTTACCGTTTTCAATTCTTCCTTAATTCTCTTTGGCTTATATGTTATATTTTGTTCTTTCATCCCAAATATTAACACACTCTTCTTCTTTTCTGCTATTTCCCTTATCAATGTTTCCTTATTCTTCATTACATTAACCAGTTCCTTGGACCTTTCTTTTTTGTCTTCCTTCAACTGATCTTTAATTATTTCTTGTAATCCAACCATCTCTGCTTCCCTCGACTCAGTCCATTGTGTTTTCTTCAGTTCCCATTCCTTTCAAGCCTTTCATTCTGCTCACTAATCATTTCCTTAAAGTCATCTTTCTCCTTTACTACTCTCTCCATTTTCTCCTCCAACCGTCTCTTGTATTTTTCAACCTCCACTCTCAAGTGTGCATTCTCATCCACCAATCGTTTTCATTTTCCTCCAGTCTCTTAACTCTTTCCTTCAAAGCCTTGCGAATTCTCTATCCTGCTCCTCCTCACTCCTCTGAACTTTTAATTCCTTCACCAACTCCTCAAATCTCTTCTCCAACATTACCAATCTACCTTGCATTGTTGCCCTGTTGAAGATGGACTCATGCTTTGACTGGCCACTTTCGGCTTTGCTCCCTGGGCCTCATCGACATATTTTGAATTTGGTAATTTATTTCTTACCGGTCTATCCATTTTTTTTTACTCTTCCTGGGAGCATGTGGGTGTGTGGTCACTGGGGCCAGGCCTGGTAGTTACGTGTGGTTGGATGCGTTGGCTGCTATGGCTGGCCTTTGTGGGTTCCCGTTCTGTCGTTTGGAGTGTGGAGGTTCTCCCACCTCCGATCACTCCCATGTACACGCCACCAGGCTACGTTCACTCTGTACACTCGTTCACTCGCTCTGGTCGCCCCTCAATAGCAATAACTATTCTCACTCAAGCACATTGCTTAGCGTGTGGAGTGTTATTTAGATGCCGTTCATGCGCAGGAGGCACGTCCGCTCTCCACGGAGCGCGGAGTGTGTGTGTGCTTGTGTGTGTATGTGTGTGTGTGCTGATAATAATAATGATGGTGATAGTAATAATAACAATACACCTAACCCTCCATTATCATGCGAAATTGGTACCTAATAAACTGTGTGATAGCGGAAAACACGATAACGGAAATGAAGAATAAATAGGAAGTAAATAAATTGGTGCCTCAGCCCAAATATTTTCCTAAAAAAACAGCTCTGAACAAGAGAATACCATGTGCGAGACTGAGGGATGGTGGTGGTGGTGGCGGTGGTGGTAGTGGTGAGCAGAGTGACCAGAACCAATCAGTTCCCTTATTCAAATCAAGTGACGTGAATACACAGCGATGATTGGCTGCTGGCTCCTCCTTCTCCTCCTCATGATCATCATCTTTCTCCCCCTCCACTACTTCTTCCTCCTCCTCCCCCTATCTAAACATTCATCGGTGTGTGGTTGGGATATGTGTAGTACTACTATTTCTTCTTCTACTACTACTACTACTATTGCGAGTGCATGATAACGACTTTCCAGATGCGCTAAAACTTAATTTTACAGATTTTCATAAGTGCGCGATAATGCCTAAACGCGATAATGGAAGGGCACGATAACAGAGGGTTAGGTGTAATAATGATAATAATAATGATAATAATAATAATAATAATAATAATAATAATAATAATAATAAGAGAAGAGAGAGAGAGAGAGAGAGAGAGAGAGAGAGAGAGAGAGAGAGAGAGAGAGAGAGAGAGAGAGAGAGAGAGAGAGAGAGAGGCTACCTTTTGAACCTAGCTGCAGAACTGACCAATAATTGTGTACTGTAGCCTATTTATTTTCTGTTTCATCCAGCTAACAAATGTCTTGTGTGACTTATGTTTTTCTGGTAAGACGTGTAGTGACCTGCAACCTAACCTAACAACCTTAATTTAATCTTACACAAAAAGTATGGGATAAAAAAAAGGCTTCTATGTGAAACAAATCAGTGTAGTGAATTGTTGGCAATGCTGCTTACCAATAAAACAACAATGCTTGTGGAAGTTACTGCTGCTTCCACCACTGCCAACAACATAAAATGTGTAATTTAGTTCTCTAAACACCCTGATTTTCCACAGGTACCCAAGATGGTTGGGGATGAGAGGTAGAAATAAAATGAGAAAACTCAAAACTTGAAACTATCCATCTGCGAAGGAAATTGTGTAGAATATCAATTAATACACTACATATCTCACCAGAGAAACAATAAACATCATGAGAAAATTGTTGGATGAATGAAACTAAAAATTGTTCAGTTATGATGGGATTATCAGGGATGCATCCTGATAATCCAACAAACTCCTGGTCCGTTGCTTTAACTTTTCTGTAACATACAATGAGGCTGAATACAGTGATCATTCTAGTTCTTATTTTTTATACTAAATTATACAATAAAAGTTCTGAATAAATTTTCTATGTACTGATTATCTATATACTGCATCTTGTTAACTCCTTCAACATGAGGATGCCTATTATGTGTCCTCATAATGCTCATAACATATCTGAGGATGCGCATACTGCGTCATGGCTGTGTTCTGCTAAGACAATGTAGTTTTTATCTGGGATACTGTATGAGATCTTTCAGACTGTAGGCTGTATATGATGTGATGGCTTACCTGACTTTCATCATTATTGCAAAGGTGTATGATTCGCTTATAGCAGGATAAGTACTGATGTGCCCTGCTGGCAATAATTTTATCTAATTAATTTTTTTTATGAAACCAATAGATTATTTTACCATAAAAAATGTTTTACTGTCATGTGCCATTTTCAGAAAATGGCCAAGAACAGGTAATCTATATTTTTTTTCTCTAAAATTTGTATGGGTTTATTTCATAATGTACGTATTGTTACATATATAACACCAACCAATAAATAGCAGCATGATTTAATACATGTCAGGAGAGTTAATAATGAAACAGTATGACGGATGGGATGAGTGTTGACAGCCCAGAGAACTCAACGACCACTACTTATAGTAATCAAAGCATTACTCAACATGTTATCGAACTACCTCATTGCTCATTATGACCTGTAGAGGTTTGCTACCCAGATGAGACAGGCAGAAGAAACCAAGCAGTGGACATGGGAGGAAGTGTTGTAGCAGCAGCTTAGAGGAGACTGACTGTGCTGGTTACCTTTCTCATTTGTCATCTTCAGTATTAACCTTAACTATTTATTGTTTCTCTCAAGTGTTACCATACAGTGACAGCCAGTTTTTCACAGTTACTCATCTTAGACAATGATTCCAATGACGTGGCCTTTGCTTTCCCTCAGTTACCAGTGTTGGTGGTAGAAACTATAGGCATTACATGCCATATGTTTGGTTGTCGTACCTATGAGGTGTAATGTAATGCGAGTGTTATAAGCATATATGGGATGTTATGTTATGTTAACTGTCGTAAGTTTATGTGTGTTTGTTTGATGTGCTTGTGGAGAAGTAATGCTATGGGAGTTCTGTGACCCAAGTTCTAGTGAATCATCAATTGTGGACTTTTGCAGCCTCCTCTTAAAGTTCCCTCTCTGGAACCTGTATTCAAAATCTGTTCATTACAGAATCAAGTATGAAAATTCACTTACTACTATTGTTATTTCCAGAGAGAGAGAGAGAGAGAGAGAGAGAGAGAGAGAGAGAGAGAGAGAGAGAGAGAGAGAGAGAGAGAGAGAGAGAGAGAGAGAGAGAGAGAGAGAGAGAGAGAGAGAGAGAGAGAGAGAGAGAGAGAGAGAGAGAGAGAGAGAGAGAGAGAGAGAACTGCCTCTGAGTCAGGTATTGCCTCACCACCTCCCAGCTCGGATATGATCCTGGGAGCGGTTTTCTGTTGCCTTGAGTGAAGAGGTTAATATTCTTCTGTGTAATATGATGCCCTGTAACTTTTCCTTCTTCTGTAATGCATCCTACTTTCTGTACAAATCACTAATACTAGCAAGGATAAACAAAGTGCTCAACTATTACCTCAGAGTCCAAGTTGACTTGTAGTTTGGATATAAAGGGCAGCAGTGTGTCAATGACCTGTCGTGACAGTTTCCTCCAGCGATCCCTGTTGACTTCCCGGGTTGCTCCCAATACCAAGGACACAAGCTTCAACACCTGTGGAGATGTATTGTACTCCTCATAATGTTCAACTTGTCATCTAATCAATCCACTAAGCTCTAATTCCTCCTCTTTCCCTCTTTGGCATTGTTTAGGCACTAGGTAAATTAAAATCTGTCATGCAAGTTTGAAGTACAATGTTGTTCCACTTTGTTGATCTACTTTCAGTTGCATAAATACAACATTAATCAGTATTGGAAGAAAGGAAAAATATAGAATATATAAAGTAAATATAAAGAAAATTTAAGAATACAAAACAAAATGAAAAAAGGAAAGGCAGAAATATTGCCTTCTGATTTTGATATAATGCTACTTTTTAATACTTCAGTGTTTTTCTTATTTATGTAGAACCAACCAAGGGCAACAAAAAAATGCAATTAAAGGAAAAAAGAGGCCCACTGAGATGCCAGTCCCAAAACAAGATCAAGAAGAGTTAGCCAAAAGAATACAATAACTGTCTTGAAACCTCACTCTTAAATGAGTTTGTCATAGGTAGGTAGAAATACAGAAGCAGGCAGGAAGTTCCAGGATTTACTGGAGGAAGGGATGAATGATTGAGAGTACTGGTTTACTCTTCATGTAGAGTGGTGCAGAGATTAGGGAAGTTGGAAAGAAAAACATCTTGTATAGTAAATAGGATAGGAGACATGCAGTTAGCAAGATCAGAAGAGGAGTTGACATGAAATTAATGGTAGAAGACAGCAAGAGATGCAACATTGTAAGAAATAACAATATGAATGGAATCCTCTTTACATGTGAGGTATTTTTCATACGTAGATGGATAAGATATCTGTAAAGAGTTAGCAGTTGAGGAAGTGAAAAAAACTGGCAAAGACAACTTAGAACACATAACTCTGTAGAAGTTGTTTTAGCTGGAGATGAGATTTATAGTTTTCCAGTTTAGATTATAAGTTAAGGATAGGCTGAGGATGTTCAATGTAGAAGACAGCTAGACAGCTGAGTGTTATGGCAAAAGAAGGGATAGTTGTCTGGTAAGTTGTGTTGAGTTGATAGATGGAAGTGAGTTTGAGGTATTTAATAATACTAAGTTTGCTCTATCTTAATCAGAAATTTAAGATAGACCAGAGTCAGGCATTCTGTGGCTTGCTTGTGTGATCTGTTTACTTTCTGAAGGATTGGTCATCTTTAGAAAAGAAACATGGAAAAGTGTAGGGCGGTATCATCAGTGCAAAAGTGGATAGGACAAGAAATTTGGTTTAGATGATGCTTAATGGGAAGAGAGTGGATGACAGGACAGAACCCAGAGGAATACCACCGTTTTTAGACTTAAGAAGAACAGTGACTATCTAGCACAGCAATAATAGATAGAGGATAGGTCTTGCACAGCATACTGCAGTTGGCAATGGAGTGGTGAAAAACAAAGCACCTGATGGTAGTGGGCCAGTCGAAGCAGCATGGAGCACAGCACCTCCCGCTGGGTGTCTAACTCTCGCTGATCAGCAGTACTGGTGGTGCTCCGAACCAAGAAGAGGTCCTCCACTAGTGGTTGTAGGGCCAGGATGCCTGAAACAAACCACACTCAACAACACTGGTATATAATAACAACAGTACCTCTGCATTTAATACCTCTTCACTTCATTACATTCTACAATAAATGGAGAAAATATTCCCTTTTCTTCCTCCATCATATGCCAGTTGCCTCACAGTCATGGAAGAAAGCAAAAGCTTTCATGTTCCAACTAAAAATGGCAAATGTCTCACTGGCTCACTAAAAGAAACTTTACAATATTCTAATATTCCTTCCTGCCCTGAACATTTTAAAATCTATCCAACTTTCTATCTTTGGACTGCATACTATGATGGATAAAAAAAAGCTCTTATATATGGTTCCCATATATAAGAGTGGAAGGAAGGAAGAACCTTTAAATTACAGACCAGTATCACTAACTAGTGTAATATGCAAGATGTGTGAAAGAGTAATAAAGAAACAATGGATCGAGTTTCTTGAAGACAACAAATTATTATCAAATAGCCAATTTGGTTTTAGAAAAGGTGGGTCGTGTGTAACAAATCTATTGAGTTTCTACTCTAGAATAGTTGATAAAGTACAAGAGAGCGAGAGGGATGGATTGACTGTATTTATTTAGATTTAAAAAAGGCATATGATAAAGTGCCACATGAAAGATTACTGTGGAAGTTAGAAGAGAAGGGTGGCTTAAAAGGAAGCACATTGAGATGGATGGGAAATTACTTGTGGGGGAGGGAAAGAAGGATGGTAGTTAAAGATATGAAGTCCAAGTGGTGAGCAGTAGACAGCGGAATGCCACAGGGATCAGTATTGGTGCCAATACTTTTTCTTATACGTATATAAACGACATGCCAGAGGGAGTAAACAGCTACATAAATCTGTTTGCGGATGATGCGAAACTGTGCAGAGTCATAAAATAAAAAGAGGATTGTGAAGTACTGCAGGAAGACTTAAACAAGATCTGGAAATGGAGTAAAAAATGGGAGATGGAATTCAATGTGGACAAAAGCCATGTCATGGAAATGGGAAAAAGTGAAAGACGAGCAGTGGGAATCTATAAGATGGGAGATGGAGTAGAACTAGAAAAAGTAAAAAAAGGAAAAGGACTTCGGAGTGACGATGGAAGAAAATAATCAACCGGTAAGCCATATTGATAGAATTTTCAGAGACATAATTTGCTAAGGAATATTGGATTAGCATTTCGCTACATGGACAAAGAAATTATGAAGAAATTGATAAGTACTATAATAAAACCCAGATTGGAATATGCAGGAGTTGTGTGGACCCCCATAAAAAGAAACACATAAGGAAATTGGACAGTACAAAAAATGGCTAGAAGAATGGTTCCAGAATTTAAAGGGATGACATATAAAGAGAGACTAAAAGCTATGGATCTACCAACCCTGGAACAGAGAAGAGAGAGAGGGGATCTGATAGAAGTTTATGAATTGATTAAAGCAATGGATTAAGTGCATAATGAGAAACTAATCCTGAGAGAAGAATATGATATTAGAAGCACAAGATCACATAGTAAGAAACTGAGGAAGGGAAGATGTCTGAGAGATGTTAAAAAATATAGTTTCCTGCAAAGATGTGTTGAAACTTGGAATGGCTTGAGTGAGGAAGTAGTGTCAGCAATGAGTGTGCATAGTTTTAAAGAAAAATTGGATAAGTGTAGATATGGAGATGGGGCCACACAAGCATAAAGCCCAGGCCCTGTAAAACTACAACTAGGTAAATACACACACACACACATAATGTTACAGTTGACTATGGTAATAAAGAAACAATGGATCGAGTTTCTTGAAGACAACAAATTATTATCAAATAGCCAATTTGGTTTTAGAAAAGGTGGGTCGTGTGTAACAAATCTATTGAGTTTCTACTCTAGAATAGTTGATAAAGTACAAGAGAACGAGAGGGATGGATTGACTGTATTTATTTAGATTTAAAAAAGGCATTTGATAAAGTGCCACATGAAAGATTACTATGGAAGTTAGAAGAGAAGGATGGCTTAAAAGGAAGCACATTGAGATGGATGGAAAATTACTTGAGGGGGAGGGAAAGAAGGATGGTAGTTAAAGATATGAAGTCCAAGTGGTGAGCAGTAGACAGCGGAATGCCACAGGGATCAGTATTGGTGCCAATACTTTTTCTTATACGTATATAAACGACATGCCAGAGGGAGTAAACAGCTACATAAATCTGTTTGCGGATGATGCGAAACTGTGCAGAGTCATAAAATAAAAAGAGGATTGTGAAGTACTGCAGGAAGACTTAAACAAGATCTGGAAATGGAGTAAAAAATGGGAGATGGAATTCAATGTGGACAAAAGCCATGTCATGGAAATGGGAAAAAGTGAAAGACGACCAGTGGGAATCTATAAGATGGGAGATGGAGTAGAACTAGAAAAAGTAAAAAAGGAAAAGGACTTGGGAGTGACGATGGAAGAAAATAATCAACCGGTAAGCCATATTGATAGAATTTTCAGAGACATAATTTGCTAAGGAATATTGGATTAGCATTTCGCTACATGGACAAAGAAATTATGAAGAAATTGATAAGTACTATAATAAGACCCAGATTGGAATATGCAGGAGTTGTGTGGACCCCCATAAAAAGAAACATATAAGGAAATTGGACAGTACAAAAAATGGCTAGAAGAATGGTTCCAGAATTTAAAGGGATGACATATAAAGAGAGATTAAAAGCTATGGATCTACCAACCCTGGAACAGAGAAGAGAGAGAGGGGATCTGATACAAGTTTATGAATTGATTAAAGCAATGGATCAAGTGGATAATGAGAAACTAATCCTGAGAGAAGAATATGACATTAGAAGCACAAGATCACATAGTAAGAAACTGAGGAAGGGAAGATGTCTGAGAGATGTTAAAAAATATAGTTTCCTGCAAAGATGTGTTGAGACTTGGAATGGCTTGAGTGAGGAAGTGGTGTCAGCAATGAGTGTGCATAGTTTTAAAGAAAAATTGGATAAGTGTAGATATGGAGATGGGGCCACACAAGAATAAAGCCCAGGCCCTGTAAAACTACAACTAGGTAAATACAACTAGGTAAATACACACACACACATAATGTTACAGTTGACTATGGTTAATGCAATGGATCAGTGGATGGAGGAGTCAACAAGGTACAGGGGGGAAGAAGAACATTCGTTGCTTGACCTAGTATTCACAAAGAAACCAGAGCCCCCTCCAATTATACAATACCTTAGTCCAATGGGGAAAAGTAATCATGTGACATTAGAGATGCAAATGCAGGAGGAAGATGAGATAAGTTACAGAGATGACTATAAAGGAGAGAGATTAAATTATGCAAGAGCGGATTTTGAAAAATTAAGGATATATTTTGCTGATATTGAGTGGAGAAATACTATGTACAAAAAAGACAGTACAAGGGAAATATGACATTCTTACAGAAATATAATGAAGGAGTAAAAAAGTTTATACCTGTTTATAGGGTTAAGAAAAATACATGCTTGGTATGATGCTATATGCATACAAGCAAAAAAAGGCAAAAGATAAATCATGGAAGAAACTCATAAAACAGAGAAATGACTATAACAGACAGCAGTACAGGGATGTAAGAAATGAATATATTAGAGTAAGGAGAGAGGAAGGAAGAAACTATAAGAAAGATGTGGTGAATAAAAGCAAAGACGAACACAAACTTTTCTACAAATTTATAAGTGACACAACAAAGAAAAAGGAAACAATTGAAAAAATAATTAAAGAAGGAAAGACATACCAAACAGAGAAGGAAATATGTGAAATAATGAATGAGAGAAATATGTGAAATAGTGAATGAGAGCTTCAAAATGGTATTCACTGCAGAAGATTTCACAGAACCTAATAGAACATTTCATTGCCAAGGATTACAAGAGATTGCAGTGCACAAAGAGGATATTGGAAGATTATTGGATAAGTTGGATGTCAGAAAAGCAATGGGGCCAGATGGTGTATCAGGCTGGATGTTAAAAGAATGTAAAGAGCAAGTACTGGATCCAATTTGGGAAATAATTAAAAGTTCAATAAATGAAGGGAAAGTTCCACTAGAACGGAAGAGAGCCAACGTAATTCCGATATTTAAAGAAGGAAAGGCAACTAAACCACTAAACTACTGACTAATGTCACTTACAAGTTTTTTGGGGAAGTTGTATGAAATAATTATCAGAAAAGTGGGTTAAATATCTAGAAGAGAAACAAGTCATATCAAACAGACAATTTAGGTTCAGGACAAGGAGGTCATGTGTATCAAACTTATTAAGCTTCTACTCGAGTTATTGCAGGACTCGAAAATAGAGATGGATGGGTGGACACAGTATATCTGGATATAGAAAAGGCTTTTAATAAAGTCCCTCTTGGAAGACTACTTTGGAAACTAGAGAACATAGGAGGACTGCGAGGAACTTTGCTAAAATGGACAAGAGATTATTTGAAGGATAGAGAAATGAGAACGGTGATCAGAGATATATACTCATCTTGGGGTAAAATAACAAGCGGAGTGCCACAAGGGTCAGTGTTAGCTCCCATTATGTTTCAGATTTATGTAAACGACATTCACATTGGGGTAAACAGTTACATTAATTTATTTGCTGATGATGCAAAGCTGCTAAGAGTTATCAAAACCAGGAAGGACTGTTTGCTGTTACAGGAAGGTATAAAGAAAATCTATGAGTGGAGTAAGAAGTGAAAATTGGAGTTTAATGCCAAGAAATGTCACATAATGGAACTAGGAAAAAAAAAAGTAAGAGAAGACCAGTATGGAACTACTTGATAGGAGAGGAACAAATAATGAAGACTAAAGAGGAAAAAGGTCTGGGAGTGATTATACAGGAAAATATGAACCCCGAAAAACACATAAGCATGATATTTGGATTATCATATAAAATGTTGACTAATATAAGAGTGGCATTTCAATACATGGACAAAGATATGATGAAAAAAAATCATCACAAGCATGATATGTCCAAAGCTGGTATATGCAGCAGTAGTGTGGTCTCCCAGCTCTAAAAAGGATATAAGAAGATTAGAAAGGATAATGAGAAACTGATCCTGAGAGAAAATTATGACATTCGAAGCACAAGATTGCATAGTAAAAAGCTGAGAAAAGGAAGATGTCTGAGAGATGTTAAAAAATATAGTTTCCCACAAAGATGTATTGAGACGTGGAACAGTTTAAAAAAAATTAAATAAAGAAGTAGTGTCTGCAACGAGTGTGCATTCTTTTAAAGTAAGATTAGATAAGTGTAGATATGGAGACGGGGCCACACAGGCATAAAGCCCAGGCCCTGTAAAACTACAACTAGGTAAATACACACACATACACACACACACAGATACACACACACAAAAGAAAAAAAAAAAAAAAAAATAAATAAATAAATAAAATAAATAAATAAAAAAATAATAAATAAATAAATAAATAATAATAACAATAATAATAAAATAATAATAATAATAATAATAATAAATAATAAAATAAATAAACAAATAAATGAATAAAAATAACAAAGATGATTGATAAACAGTATGGGTTTAAGAGAACAAGGTCATGTACAACTTACTTCAGAAGATCTTGCTCAAAACTGATTGATATAACATATGATGGAGAAGGATGAATGAACTGTGTATTTGCATCTTAAAATGATATGCTGTCAGGTTCTTAGTTAAAGAAATGAGAAGAGGTAAGAGATGGCTAATTAGAATGGAGAATGGTAGAAAGTGAAATACAGTGGTATTTTGAGATACCAGTTTAATTTGTTCTGTGATGGAGTTTGTACCTCAGAACAATTTTTTTCCTATTGAAATGCACTGAAATACCACTAATCTATTCCAGCCTTCCCCAAAAAAGTATCCTTATTTTTCTACATGTTTTCAGATAAGAAAAATATATTTATAAATAATTATTATTATAATAAAACATAACAAAATGCATATTTATCTAAGAAGGTGCATTCCATGGGTGCTATCATACCACATTCCCATCCCTCACTTGGAACTGTCTATCAGGTGGAGCGTACAAATATAGCCACCCACAGAACTCGGTGACAATTCTGTAAACATTATTCATTGAATAAATGAAGTTAGAATTAGGGAAGAGAGAGAGAGAGAGAGAGAGATAGAGGGTGCAACACCATAGCTGTAGAGGAGGTTTGCTTACATTGTTCCCCCTCCTAAGTGATAAGCGTTGGTGGAGGAGGTTTGCCTTTACAGTTACGTACACATGCATACTTTATCAATGCATGAAAATATGTAAAATAACAGCAAGAGTTTATTTAGTGTTCTTATTTTGGAGACACATGTTTTCAGCTAATGGTGGCAAATGGTGCAGAAGGAAGGAGGGAGGAAAGGATGCAGGCACCATTCACACATAAACATTAAATATGAATTAAAACTTAACTTTCTGTAGAAAAATAAGAGAAAAAAGTCTGTAAATTATGTGAAAATGATGAAAGAACAATCATAGTGCATGAGATCCACAGGAAACACGTAGATACTAGCTCAGCTGAGGCTGGACCGATGCATCAAGCTGCCGACTATAGCAGCAACATCCCCAAGTGTGACTCGTATCTCAAAATTTTGCTCGTATCTCAAAATGAAAAAAGTGACCAAATCATAGCTCGTATCAATAAACACTCGTACCTCAAGCCACTTGTATCTCAAGATACCACTGTACAGTAATACCTTTAGATATGAGCAGCTTAACATACAAGTTTTTTGAGATATGAACCATGATTTGGTCCATTTTTTTGTTTTGAAATACTAGTGAACCTTTGAGAAATGAGTCATGGTTGGGAATGCTGCCGCTAGTCAGCATATTGGTCTAGCCTCAGCTGAGACAGTATCTACGTGTTTCTCACAGATCTCATGCACTGTGATTGTTCTTTCATTTTCACACTATTTACTGACCTATTTTTAGTTTAAAGAACGTGCAGTTTTAGTTTATGTTTATGTGTGAATGGTGCCTGCATCCCTTCTTCCCTCTCTCCTTCTCTACCGCACACCTCCGTTACCTGCAAACGTCTGTCTCCAAGGTAAACTCACTAAATTAAACCTTCTTTCTTTTTATATATTTTCATACATTGTTAAAGTATATGTAACTGAAAATGAAAAATAAGCTTGTGCCATCTCTGCCTACCTCCTCCACCCATACTTAATTAACTACCCCCTCCAACCTCGAAGGGGAACAGTGTAAACAAACCTCTGCTGCCTCTCTCTCTCTCTCTCTCTCTCCTTCTCTTGCCTACTTAAGACTTAATTTATTCTATGAATAATGTTTACAAGGTCCTCAACGAGCTCTTTCATGATTAACAGAGCAGCCAGTCTCCTCTGGGTTGGTATATGTGTATTCTCCAGCTGACTGACACCCCCAAGAGATGGAGTGGGGGGGGCAAGATGTGACAGGTTAACATCCTGTGGATGGCACCCAGATCTCCGAGATAAATATACTTTACAAACCAGTTAATCTATCTATCTTATCTTTTGTTATATTTGATTATGCTTCTATACAATATTTGTTATTTAGAAATACCATGTTCTTCCTAAAAAACTTTTTTCGGGGGAGGCTGAAGTAGATTAATGGTATTTCAATGCATTTCAGTGGGACAAATTGTTTTGAGTTACTATAGGCAATGTGAGATATGAGCTCTGTCACAAAATAAATTAAACTTGTATCTTGAGGTGCCAATGTACCACTAACCACTAAGATTGGTTTTGACACCCAAACTTTTCTAGATATAGTGAATTCCCAGTTTTCACAGTTCAGTTATCACTAGGTAATTCACTTTAATATGCTTACTCATTGGAACCTAACTATTTCTATGTGGGAAATTTCACTTTGTAGCAGGAAAATCAGCTATGTATTACATTTGATAAAACACAAACTAAGTTGTGGCAAGGGTTGAGGAAATCCTAAATGTCATATAGACATTATACAAGAAAAAAAAAAAAAAAAAAAAAAAAAAAGTGCCAACAATCCCCATCACTATGTTTATCAAAAAAACTCCATCTTCAGCTCCAGCTGCAGCAGCACCCGATGAAGTGCCTACATAAAAATAATGTAGCCTACTGTACATCCAAAAATAGTATATCATATATCATGAGTTAGTAGTTATTATAGAGCTAGTGATGTTAATGATGACAATGAAGGCTGCAGGAAGCTGTGATATATTTGGCAGAAAGATCCAGTAGGTAGGGCTGTGATTGGCAGCAAGGGCTTGGATCATCAGGTTGAAGTTAGGCAAGGCGGTGGCCTAGCGGATAGGTTGGTGAGCGTGAGATCGGGCAGATGTCCACGTGTAGGTTCGAATCCCATGATGTACCACCTAGACACTTCGCCACTTGTTGAGTGGTTTAATGTTACCTACATGTCACCATGATGCCAAGGCTCTAGGTGGTTACACCGAAGATGCGCCTGGGTGGTGATATGGGCCCTAGCATGGATACCACTATAAACAAAATTGCCAGCACCACTAATGGGTGGAAGCTTAACAGCACTTCCAATACTCTTCAAGTTACCTACAGGCACTATAAGCCAGGACAAAAAAAAAAAAAAAAAAAAAAAAAACTTTACTCCTGGAGGAAACATAGGAAACATTAAAATGCTTTATCTATGGATAAGTTCCTTACATTATGAAGTTTCATTCCTCCAGTACCCAAGTTAAATAAGTAAATCCCTTTGGTAATACAGCAAAAAAAAAAAAAAAATAATAATAAATAAATAAATAAATAAAATAAATAAATAAATAAATAAAACAAATAAATAAAAAAAAATCATTTTAATTAAGGGTTGCCTTGAAATGTTTTTCTTGATTGGTTTGTTGTCTGTCTCTTTTGAAGGAATAACTGTTGTAGAAAATTTCTTTCTCTGTTGTTCTACTTACTACTCTGCATTTCTCAATATATTTTCTTTATTTTCAAGTACTTTGAAAATCCTGCAAATCTGAAGGAAAAAGACGCTATGAAAAATGTGCTACACTAAATATTTATATTTTAAAACAAAAAATATAGAATAAGGTTTATTCTTCGTGAAATAAAAAGAAAAGAAAAGTAATCATTCAAATTGATAGATGCATAACAAAGATATGACCTTTCAAATGGTGAAAAAATAGTTTTGAGATAGAGGCCTTTAAAGTTTTCAAGTATAGCTGAAAAGAATGAAGCAATGTACTACTGAAGGCAATGTCTAAAGGTCCAAGTTAGAGCAATCATCAGGGGCAGGGAAAGGACAGGCAAACTCTCCTCTTCTCTGGAGCCATTCTTTAAACCACAATCTCTTCTGTGTTCTGATTTGTTTTTTCTTTTCACAAAAGCTGCAAGAACTATACACCACAAGGCTAATATTTTTTTGTCTGCTGTGCTACACATGGTGAGGACACTCTCACACTTTGCTATCCTATTATTGCCTACTAAGTGACATGAATTGCCCTACTGAACTACCTTTTGAGTGGTGTGGAGCAGTAGATGAGACTACAGGCAAACACTGTCAGGGTAGACCCTGACAGGCTCTTTTCATGAATAAAAGGTTTGTACAGATTTGATAGCACTCTCTGTTGCCATATCAGTACCCGTGATTTTTATGCTTCTAATGTCACCAACAACCCATAGTGATGTGGTTACAATGTTTGTTCGTTGGGCAAGGCTTAGCACTAAAAATGTGCCTTTAGCCTATACATTTAGCACATAAAGTATACTATAATGTAAGTACTCTGAAATATTAACACTGTAATATGTGTAAAGAGAGAGAGAGAGAGAGAGAGAGAGAGAGAGAGAGAGAGAGAGAGAGAGAGAGAGAGAGAGAGAGAGAGAGAGAGAGAGAGAGAGAGAGAGAGAGAGAGAGAGAGAGAGAGAGAGAGAGAGAGAGAGAGAGAGAGAGAAACTAAAATGTGCCTTTAGCCTATACATTTAGCACATAAAGTGTACTATAATGTAAGTACTCTGAAATTAGAGAGAGAGAGAGAGAGAGAGAGAGAGAGAGAGAGAGAGAGAGAGAGAGAGAGAGAGAGAGAGAGAGAGAGAGAGAGAGAGAGAGAGAGAGAGAGAGAGAGAGAGAGAGAGAGAGAGAGAGAGAGAGAGAGCTGCCTCAGTCAGGTATCTCCCACAACCCTCCAGCCTAGATACGGTGCTAGGGGGTGTTTTCTACTGCCCAGAGTGAAGAGGTCAAATATCCCAAGAGTACTCACAGTGGGACAGTGGAGGCTGCCCACTGGCCATCAGACCATCACATAGCTGGATTATCTTGGGCACTCCAATGATGCTCTTGCTGTGGTGTCTCTCGTACGACAGCAGCACCAGGAACCGGAACATGGAGGGGATCAGCTCTTCAGCCTGTCTGTAAATGGATGGGTTCATGTAGATTGGAACCTTGTTGCTCAAAGTAAATTAGTTTCTGAATGCCATTGAAAACACAAAGAAAAATAAAACTATTTCTGCTATGAGAATCAATGTAAGGTGGATTAATCTGTTTCTAGACACCTGTGAATTCTATCTTAGTGAATTATGACAGACATCCACTGCTAAGATAGCCACTCCACAACATCTCCAGCTCAGAAATAATTTATCATGAAAAGATGCACTGAATGAATTAAGTGACATGGAACTCATTAAAATATATTTATATTATTCAGACTGTGAAGGTAATTTCTTTATTATTGATCTAGTGAGGGAAGCCTTACAGTGACACAGAGAGAAGCAACCAAAAATTAAATTACAATCTTCCACAATGTGTCTCCCTTCCAAATATATAAAACAAAGGAAAGAGTCATAAGTACTATAATTTTTTTTTCTTTTTTTATGTAGGAGAAAAGCCAGAAAAAAAGGCCCACTTGAATGCTGGTTCTCTAAAAGAAAAGTAGAGTTAGCCAAATGTCTGGAATAAATGTCTTGATACCTCCCTCTTAAAAGAAGTCAAGTCACAGAAAGACAAAAATACAGAAGCAGGCAGGGAGTTTCAGAGTTTACCACAGAATGGTATGAACGGTTGAGAGTACTGGTTAACTCTTGCGTCAGGGAGTTGGACAGAATAGGGATGAAAGGAAGAAGAAAGCCTTGTGCAGTGAGGCCAAAGGAGGAGGGGAGGCATGCAGTTAGTAAGATCAGTAAAACAGTTGGCATGAAAATAGTGATAAAAGATAGAAAGAGATGCAACTTTTCGGTGGTGAGAAAGAGGCTGAAGACAGTCAGTCAGAGGAGGGGGGTTGATGAGATAAATAACTTTTGAATCCACCCTATCTAATAAAACTGTGTGAGTGGAACACCCCAAAAAACATGCAGAGTACTCCATACAGGGGCAGATAAAGCCCTTGTACAGAGTAAGCAGTTGGAGGGGCAAGAAAAACTAGCAGAGACGCCTCAGAATGCCTAACTTTATAGAAGCTGTTTTAGCAAGAGATGAGATGTGAAGTCTCCAGTTAAGATTATGAGTAAAGGACACACTGAGGATATTCAGTGTGGAAGAGAGAGACAGTTGAGTGTCAATGAAGAAGAGGGAATAGTTGCCTGGAAGGTTGTGTCTAGTTGATAGATAGAGAAATTGAGTTTTTGAGGCATTGAACATATTGATGTTCAGTGTGTAGAAGGAGACAGATGAGTGTTGAAGATAGTTGTCTCGAAAGCAGTGTCAAGTTGATATATGAAGGAATTGAGTTTTTAAGGCATTGAAAACTACTAAATTTTCTCTTTCCCAATCGGAAATATTAGAAAGATCAGAAGTCAGGTGTTCCGTGGCGTCCCTGCATGATCTGTTGACTTCCAGAAGGGTTGGTCATCTTAGAAAGGACGTGGAAAAATGCAGGGTGGTATCATCAGCGTATGAGTGGATAGGGCAAGAAGTTTGGTTAAGATCATTAAATAATAAAAAAAGAGAGTGGGTGACAGGATAGAACCCTGAGGAACACCATTATTAATAGATTTAGAAGAAGAACAGTGGCTGTCTACCATGGCTGCAATAGAACGGTTGGAAATGAAACTTGAGATAAAGTTGCAGAGAAGGATAGAAACTGTAGGAGGGCAGTTTGGAAATAAAAACTTTGTGCCAGCCTCTATGAAAAGCTTTTGATATGTCTAACACAACAGCAAAAGTTTCAGCGAAATCTCTAAAAGAGGATGACCAAGACTTAGTAAAGAAAGCCAGAAGATCACCAGTAGAGCGACCTTGATGGAAACCATACTGGTGATCAGATAGAAGATTGTGAAGTGATAGATGCTTAAGAATCTTCCTATTCAAGATAGTTTAAAAAACTTTAGACAAGCAAGAGATTAAAGTTATAGGATGGTAGTTCAAGGGATTAGAATGGTTACCCTTTTTAGGAACAGGCTGAATGTAGGCAAACTTCTTGCAAGAAGGAAAGGTAAAAGTTGATAGCCAAAGTTGAAAGAGTTTGACCAGGCAAGGTGCAAGCACAGAGGCACAGTTTTTGAGAACAATAGGAGGGACCCCATCAGGTACAAAAGCCCTTCAAGAGTTTAGGCCAGTGCGGGTAGTGAGAACATCATTACGAAGAATTTTGATTTTGAAGACATGAAATAGTCAGAGGGAGGAGGAGAGGGAGGGACAAGCCCAGAATTATCCAAGGTGGAGTTATTAGTAAAGGTCTCAGAGAAGAGTTCAGCTTTAGAGACAGAAGAGATGGCAGTGGTGCCATCAATATGAAATAAAGGAGGGAAAGATGAAAATGTAATGTTATTGGACATGTTTTTGGCTAGATGCCAGAAGTCTTGAGGAGAGTTTGAGTTTGAAAGCTTTTGACATTTTCTACTTATGAAGGAATGTTTGGCAAGTTGAAGAACAAACTTGGCATGATTCCAGGCAGAAATATAAAGTGCTTGAGATTCAGGAGATGGAAGGCTCAAGTACCTTTTGTGGGCAACTTCTTTATCATATATAGCACAAGAACAGGCTGTGTTAAATCAAGGTTTAGAAGGTTTAGGTTGAGAGAAAGAATGAGGACTGTACGCCTACATGCCAGACACTATCACCTCTGTTATGTGTTCAGCTCACAGAGATGGGTCTCTGACATGGAAACAGTAATCATTCCAGGGAAAATCACCATGATACCTCCTCAGGTCCCCCAAACTGGTAGAGGTAAAATGCCAGAGGCACCTCTGCTTGGGGAGATTCTGAGGAGGGATTGGAAAAATAAGACAAGATACAGAAATTAGATTGTGATTGAAGGAACCCAAAGGAGATGATAGAGTAACAGCATAAGCAGAAGGGTTAAAAGTAAGGGAAAGATCAAGAATGTTGGGCATATCTCCAAGACGGTCAGGAATATGAGTAGGGTGTTGCACCAGTTGCTTTTATTCATGGAGGATAGCAAAGTTGAAGGCTAGTTCACCAGGATGGTTAGTGAAGGAAAAAGAAAGCCAAAGCTGGTGGTGAACATTAAAATCTCCAAGAATGGAGATCTCCGTGAAAGAATAAAGGGACAAAATGTGCTCTACTTTGGAAGTTAAATAGTCAAAGAATTTACTATAGTCAAAGGAGTTAGGGGTAAGATAGACAGCACAGATAAATTTTTTTAGAGAATGACTATTGAGTCTAAGCCAGATGGTGGAAAACTTGAAGATTCAAGAGGGCACGAGAGCAAAATTAAGTTGTTGCCCAAGTAGATGCAACATTTGGAACAAAAATGAGAATAAAGTAGGAGGGAACAGAGAAGGGGCTACTATCAGTTGCCTCAGACAGCTGTGTTTCGGTGAGGAAATGAAGATGAGGTTTAGTAGAGGAGAGGTGGTGTTCCATAGATTGAAAATTACACCTAAGAACGTGAATGTTGCAGAAGTTAATATAGAAAAAGTTGAGGGAGGTGTCAAGACATTTAGGGTCATCATTAAGAGAGGAGTTCGACCTGGAGACATTTGTGGTCCCCTCCCCAGAAGGGGACACACTACTAACAACTCTTTTGAACTCTGAAACTCCTTGCTTGTTTTTGTATTTCCATCTATCTATGACTGAAACTCATTTAGAGGAGTTTTCAAGACACTTATCCCATTCCTTTGGCTAACTCTCTTGATCCTGTTCGAGGACTGGCATCTCATAGAACCTTCATGTTTGATTGTTTTTGTTGTCTTTGTCTAGTTTTGCCCTCTTATGTAAAAAAAATAATAAAATAATAATAATAATAATAATAATAATAATAATAATAATAATAATAATAAAGCAGTTAGAAATAAAATAAAGAATGCTTAACCCAAAAAACTGCTGTATGCCTTCTGGGTGGCTTGGCAGCAAACTACTGTACGCATTCTGGAAGCGCTCTTTTTAAACAGGCACCATAAAGTTCCCGTGATTCGTATTTCTTTGAAATAATTTTTTTGTGTTCTAATAACCTTTCTTTTAGTAATTTATTTCCTTCTAATAAGAATTTGGTTATTTATATCATATTTACAAAGGAAAACAATGAAACCACTATGTTTTTATTTTATTTAGTCGACATTGCATTCCTCTCATAAGTATTAGAGTTTGAGTCTCATGTATGGTAAGAGAAAGCTATAATTTAGTAGTATAGAAATTGTTTTGGTATAATAGAAAAGAGATAAAGCGAATAAGATTATGGAAACAAGACCATCTTCACTAGACGTTTGTAACACTGTCAGACGTGTCGGCTCGCACCGCACGTCATGAGTCATGACTCATCGTCGCTCCTCTCTCTCTGTCTCTCTCTCTCACACACACACACACACACGGAGAGTGGAGTTCCACAGGGATCAGTGTTGGCACCAGTAATGTTCGCGGTCTACATAAATGACATGGTGAGCCTATTTGCAGACGATGCAAAATTGTTAAGAAAAGTGAGATGTGACAAAGATTGCGAACTACTCCAGGAAGACTTGGACAGAATATGGAAATGGAGCTGTACATGGCAAATGGAGTTCAACACGACAAAATGCAAGAAAATAGAGTTTGGCAAGAGTGAAAGAAGAATCGGGAGTATGTACAAGATAGGAAATGAAGACATAAAACCAGTCATGAAGAAAAAGACCTTGGGGTGACAATTACCAATGACCTATCGCCAGAGAGACATATAAACAAAATAATTGGAGAAGTATTGAACTTATTGAGGAACATAAGAGTGGCGTTAGTATATTTAGATGAAGAAATGATGAAGAAAATAATTACTGCAATGATAAGACCGAGGCTTGAATATGCAACAATACAGTGGGCTCCAAACTTAAAGAAACACATAAGGAAACTAGAGAAAGTACAGAGGGCTGCAACGAAAATGGTGCCTGACTTAAGAGATTTGACTTATGAAGACAGACTGAAAAGAATGCAACTTCCAACCCTGGAAAACAGAAGAGAAAGGGGAGACCTGATAGCAATATATAGAGTGATGATTGGCATGGAAAAAATGGATAGGGAAGATCTGTGTATGTGGAATGGAAGAATGTCGAGAGGGCATGGGAAAAACTAAAATGGCCACTTATAGGAGAGATGTGAAAAAATATAGCTTCCCTCATAGAAGGGTGGAAGCATGGAATAGTTTAGACGTGGAAGTGGTCAACGCAAGGAATATTCATGATTTTAAGAAAAAGCTGGACATTAATAGATATGGAGACGGGACAACACGAGCATAGCTCTTTTCCCATATGTTACAATTAGGTAAATACAATTAGGTAAATACACACACACAACATCGCCGATGGCGGAGGTGGTCGCTGAGCTCCAGAGCAATCATCTCTAATTCTACAGTTACCATTGCCTAAGAGTAACCAAGGTGGGAAAGGAGCTGGTAATGTTTGTCCCGTCTCCATATAGTCATGTTAACTGTTGATTAGCAAAATAATGTCCAGGAAGGTAAATATAAACTGTAGCCTGCGTTTGAGCCATCAGCTGGTTTGTTTACATCTGAGCAACATGGCGGCCGTGAACTCGAAAGATGAATCAGACTTCACAGGATTTCAAGGAATAATGGAGAAGAGCGCTTATGTGAAGAAAATTCTGGAGTTGGAAGGTAAAATTGAAAAACTGTTTGAAAAGTATGGGGCCTGGAAACGAGTTATGACAATGTAAAGAAAGACTGTGCCGATATGAAGAAGGAAAATGAAGCACTGAAAGAGGAAGTTAAGCTAATTAAAGTGAATTGCGAAAAATGTGGAGAATCTCTAGGAAAAGTGATGGAGAAGCAGGCTGAATGGAAAAAAAGTCAGGAAGTGGAAAGAAAGGAGGTAAATTACAAAGTTGCAAGTCTGGAAAAGGAAATCAAAGAGTCTGGGGAGAAAACTTTGGGCCTTGCTGAAATTATAGATCAACAGATCATAGAAGAGAAGATTGCTGAGAAAGTGGTGAAGGTTATTAAGTCAAATGAGACATTGGTGAGGGAAACTGTAGACAAAAAGAGATGTGTGGTGATATTTGGTGTGGAGGAGGATAAGACACCGAGTAAAATGGAGAGAGAAAAACATAAAAAGGTGATAAATAATATCATTAATGTGGTGCAGGAGGAGGAAAAGACCTAGTACAAGAAATAGAGGACTTCCATAGAATTGGAAAGTTCACAAGAGAAGGTATGAGGCCAATAAGAATCAAACTTAAGTCACAAAAGGATGTAGATGAATTGGTGGAGAAGTCATGGAGGCTAGCCCAGCAGGAAACAACAAGGAAGATTTGGTTGAGAAGAGATCTCGGTGAAAAGGAAAGAGAAATGTTAAATGAGTTGAGAAAGGAGGCTTTGAAAAAAATGAAGAGAGGACAGAAGAGGAGAAGAAAGAGTTTTTCTGGAGAATCTTGGATATGAGACTGAGGAAGTGGTTCATAACCCAGAAAAGTACAGCAAGAAAGGACTAAAGAAACTTACGTATGAGCGGAATGTAATGTATTCCAACATAAATGGAGTGATATCGGGATTTTAGAACTCAACGATTACTTGAGGGACAAGAACCCAGATATTGTGGGTCTTACTGAAACAAAACTGAGAGAGGAGAAGACCTGATGATGGTTGGAGAAGGAAATATAATGTTTGGAAAAGAAATAGAGTAGGTAAGATGGGAGGAGGAGTGATGTTGCTGGTTAAAAAGATATAAAGGTGGATCAAGTGAAAGAAGGTATGGGAAAGGCAGAAGTGCTAAAGATCAGAGCAGAAACTAATGAAGGAAAAAGAGGCACTACATAGTGGTGTACGTACCACCTAAGACAAATGCATGGTCAGTACAGGAATATGAAGAAATGATAAGTGATACAGGAACATGTCTGGAAGAAATGTTGGGTGGCTGTGAACGAACTATAATGATGGGAGATTTTAATTGTAAAGAGGTGTGTTGGGAGGACTGGTCAATGGAAGGATCAGAGACAACATGGGGAAATACACTATTGACACTGGCAATGGAAAATGTGTTAACTCAGTGGGTCAAAGAAGATACTAGGTTTGGAGGAGAGGAGCATCGTCAAGACTGGACTTGGTCTTTAGTACAGAGCCAATGGTCATTGAGGAGATGAGGGTGGAGTGCCCTTTAGCAAAGAGTGATCATGCAGTTTTGGAGTTCAAGGTGATAGATGAAGAGAAATCTAGAAGAAATGAAGAATATAAAGTGGGAAGATGGAATTATGCCAAGACAGATTTTGGAAACCTAAAGAAATTCTTTCAAGAGACAAATTGGATGAAATTCAAGAGTGCTAAGGAGCAAATGAAAAGTGGAAGGAATTTATAAAAATATACAAAGAAGGTGAGAAAAATTTGTACCAATAAGACAACATAGAGAAGTTGGAAAGCAGGACTGGTTTAACGATAGATGTGAAAAGGCTAGAACAAGAAAAGAGGATGCATGGAAGAGGTGGAGAAGGAAAAGACGGATTAAGCAGTGGGAAAGTTACAAAAGAGCAAGAAATGAATATGTGTTGATTAGAAGAGAAGAAAGAAAGAAACAAGAAAAGGATATAATTGATAAATGTAAAGACCAACCAAGGCTTTTTACAGACATGTGAACAACAACATCAAAAATAGAGAAAGTATTGAAAGTTTAGAAGTAAATGGAGTATGCAGTGAAGATCCCAGGAAATGGCAGAGGCTATGAATGGATGCTTTCGGAAGGTATTCACAAAGGAGACTGCTTTTGACAAACCACTGGTAATGGAACAGAAAGGGATTATGAAGGAGTTTCAAGTAACTGTGGAGGAGATCAAGAACATGATGGGGAGTTTAGAAGTGAGAAAAGCTGTGGGACCTGATGGGGTATCAGGATGGATTTTAAGAGAATGCAGGGAGCAATTGGCAGAAAAAGTTTGTGAAGTAATTGATGCCTCATTAAGGGAAGGTGTAGTGCCCCAAGACTGGAAAAGAGCTAACATTGTCCCAATCTATAAATCAGGTAACAAGAGAGACCCATTGAACTATAGACCAGTGTCACTTACAAGTGTGGTAGCTAAGATGTGTGAGAGGGTGGTGAAGAATAGATGGACAGACTTCTTGGAGAAAAATGACATACTTTGTGAGTGTCAATTTGGTTTTAGAAAAGGGCGTTCATGCACGACAAACCTGATATGTTACTATTCGAGGGTGATAGATGTAATACAGGAAAGAGATGGTTGGGCTGATGGAATATATCTGGATTTAAAAAAGGCCTTTGATAAGGTACCACACCGGAGACTGATCTGGAAACTTGAAATGGTAGGAGGAGTGCATGGCAGTTTACTAAAATGGATGGAAGACTTTTGGTAGGAAGAGAAATGAGAACAATAATTAAGGACAGACCATCAGAATGGGGATTGGTGGAGAGTGGAGTTCCACAGGGATCAGTGTTGGCACCAGTAATGTTCGCGGTCTACATAAATGACATGGTGGATGGGGTGTCCAGTTATGTGAGCCTATTTGCAGACGATGCAAAATTGTTAAGAAAAGTGAGATGTGACAAAGATTGCGAACTACTCCAGGAAGACTTGGACAGAATATGGAAATGGAGCTGTACATGGCAAATGGAGTTCAACACGACAAAATGCAAGAAAATAGAGTTTGGCAAGAGTGAAAGAAGAATCAGGAGTATGTACAAGATAGGAAATGAAGACATAAAACCAGTCATGAAGAAAAAGACCTTGGGGTGACAATTACCAATGACCTATCGCCAGAGAGACATATAAACAAAATAATTGGAGAAGTATTGAACTTATTGAGGAACATAAGAGTGGCGTTCGTATATTTAGATGAAGAAATGATGAAGAAAATAATTACTGCAATGATAAGACCGAGGCTTGAATATGCAACAATACAGTGGGCTCGAACTTAAAGAAACACATAAGGAAACTAGAGAAAGTACAGAGGGCTGCAACAAAAATGGTGCCTGACTTAAGAGATTTGACTTATGAAGACAGACTGAAAAGAATGCAACTTCCGACCCTGGAAAACAGAAGAGAAAGGGGAGACCTGATAGCAATATACAGAGTGATGATTGGCATGGAAAAAATGGATAGGGAAGATCTGTGTATGTGGAATGAAAGAATGTCGAGAGGGCATGGGAAAAACTAAAATGGCCACTTATAGGAGAGATGTGAAAAATATAGCTTCCTCATAGAAGGGTGGAAGCATGGAATAGTTTAGACGTGGAAGTGGTCAACGCAAGGAATATTCATGATTTTAAGAAAAAGCTGGACATTAATAGATATGGAGACGGGACAACACGAGCATAGCTCTTTTCCCGTATGTTACAATTAGGTAAATACAATTAGGTAAATACACATATAATTTGCTGAGGAATATTGGAGTAGCATTTCACTACATGGACAAAGAAATGATGAAGAAATTGATAAATACTATAATAAGACCTAGATTGGAATATGCAGGAGTAGTGTGGACCCCTCATAAAAAGAAACACATAAGAAAATTGGAGAGGCTACAAAAAATGGCCACAAGAATGGTCCCAGAACTTGAAGGGATGACATATGAGGAGAGACTAAAGGCTATGGATCTACCAACCTTGGAACAAAGAAGGGAGAGAGGAGACCTGATACAAGTCTATAAATTGATCAACGGAATGGACCAACTGGATAATGAGAAACTGATCTTGAGAGAAGAATATGACATCCGAAGCACAAGATCGCATAGTAAAAAGCTGAGAAAGGGAAGATGTCTGAGAGATATTAAAAAATATAGTTTCCCGCAGAGATGTATTGAGACGTGGAACAGTTTAGATGAAGAAGTAGTGTCTGCAACGAGTGTGCACACTTTTAAAGTAAGATTGGATAAGTGTAGATATGGAGACGGGGCCACACGAGCATAAAGCCCAGGCCCTGTAAAACTACAACTAGGTAAATACAACTAGGTAAATACACACACACACACAGATATAGTATGATATGTATGTTATTGTGGCTTACACAGAACTAATATTTCGTTACTTTATTTATTGTGAACCAAGCAAGAGTATTTTTGTTTCACTTATTTATTTTGAACAAAGTGTGTGTGAGAGAGAGAAAAAAAATTGTAAAATAATAGGAGGCTAGAGCAATATTTCGCATTACCAGTGCATATGCATTTTCATTTGACCAATTTATCCATTCCATATGTATGTTGTTTACTCCATATACTTTGATGCCATTTACTTTATTTGCGATTCAAAATATTAGTGTCAGAATAATGGAAAGAATATTACTTATACGGAAATTGCCATTATAGAAAAAAAATACTTTTGTTTTATCATTTATTTCTCTTGAAGCAAGCAGGAGAGAGAGAGAGAGAGAGAGAGAGAGAGAGAGAGAGAGAGAGAGAGAGAGAGAGAGAGAGAGAGAGAGAGAGAGAGAGAGAGAGAGAGAGACAACATTGAATCTTTGTATTAGTTCAACTTCGAGCCTTGACAACACTGTCCCATCGACGAACAGTGGCAACAAGCAGTCTGTGTGTATCCCTCCTGCCGCCTCCCCCTACATCCCCCCTCCTATCCCGCTCTCCACAATGCCTCCAGATACTGCCAGAAATCCATTTTTGTGGCGAAAAATACTTAGAAATATGGTAACTACAGTAAATTTTGAGTTACAGAATTGTGAAATGAAATATCTGTGACACATCTTTATAAAGTATATATCTTTCATTGAAAGTCAATCGTTCGCTGATTTAGCCGCACCAGGAGACACCCTCTGAATGTGAGTGCCGCAGTTTACGGGTTAAGCAGCAACACCTTAAAAGAAAGAAACTACATGCAATCACCATCTATAGGATCCAACTACACATTAACAATGTCTAATAATTTATATATATATATATATATATATATATATATATATATATATATATATATATATGTATACACTATATATATATACACATTCCACTCACAGTTTGTTACAACAATCATTCAGTAATCTACGTCTAAAATTGACTGGCGTACCCATTTTCCTAGTTACCTTTTTCCTACTCTTCATTGTATTTTTCTGGTTTGGGAGCTAAGGGTGGCTAACCAGGTGAGTAAACCCCTGCTTAACGAAGGTTCACACAATGAAATTTCGCTACAACGAAGGTTTCATTTTACTACCATCTGCTCGTTTAATGAACACTGAACTCACTTTAATGAAGTTTTATCCAGGTAATTTTTTCGAAGTTTGTAAGCCCGACTGTATCACGCAAGCCGACAGGCTTTTGAATACACCAGGAGCTGCCAATACTAAGGCCTGCCTCAAGAGAAATCCTGGGACACCTGTGAAATCAAGATCAAGATCAAGATCAAGCCTCTCGTGGATAACACGTGCACCACTCACTCCCCTGTTCAAAACATTAACAGCATCTCGTCTTCCCTCGCTCAACTTACCATCAAAATGCCTTGCAATGTGGCCTAGTGTTGCTAAGAAGACCAGGAAGTCTCTTACTCTCGAAGTGAAGCTGGATATTATTCACAGACGCGAGAGGCGAGAAAACTATTGCAACACACAATGCATATTATAATATGTACATTATACATTTTTAAAAAAGAACTAGTGATGAATAAATGTTTCAAATGTTTCAAATGTTTCACCTTGCCTCCATTTACTGTCTCTACTTTTTTCAAATCAGCAGACTCTATAAAGAAGGCTGATGAGACCGTATCTTCCTTGCAAGCTAAAAGAACCACCTGAACTCGTGACTTTACAATGGATGAAATGGAAAGCCTTGTGGAAATATGGTACATAAATTTTGTATGTCATACAATGATGCGCCCTTTGTTTACATTCCACAGGTTGCTGGTTAGTGTCTTTCCCGTTTCGCTCTCCCTCTCTTCATAAATTTAAGATTATCACATTATAAAGTTACGTACATACATACATTAGTGTACATTATAATGACTTAAATTAAACTGCCTAAATGTTTAACTTCATAATTTTTACTTTCATTAAACCTTTCACTGTACTATGATGCACTCTCACTTTGTTTACTCTCAATGGAAGTTTAAGTCAGGGTTTAAACTTGTTATAATCGGTTCGTTTAACGAAGTTTCGCTTAACGAAGTGTTTTTTAGGAACGTAACCTCTTTGTCAAGCGGGGTTTGCCTGTTTATATATATACTATATATATACAGGCAACCCCCGCTTAAGGAAGGGGTTAAGTTCCTAAAAAAAACCTTCATTAAGCAAATCGATTACAAGAAGTTTAACCCCTGACTTGAACTTCCATTGAGAGTAAACAAAGTGAGAGTGCATCATAATACAGTGAAAGGTTTAATGAAAGTAAAAATTATGAAGTTAAACAATTAGGCAGTTTAATTTAAGTCATTATAATGTACACTAATGTATGTATGTACGTAACTTTATAATGTGATGATCTTAAACTTATGAAGGGAGGGAGAGTGAAACGAAAGACACTAACCGGCAACCTGTGGAATGTAAACAAAGGGCGCATCATTGTATCACATACTAAACTTATGTACCACATTTCCACAAGACTTTCCATTTTATCTATTGTAGAGTCACGAGTTCAGGTGGTTCTTTTAGCTTGCAAGGAAGATATGGTCTTACCAGCCTTCTTAATAGAGTCTGCTGACTTGAAAACAATAGAGACGGTAGATGGAGTCAAGATGGTGGTGAGCAATGCTATTAGTTTTCGCCTCTCTCATGTCTGCGAATAATATCCAGCTTCACTTCAAGAGTAAGAGATTTTCTGGTCTTCTTAGCAATGCTAGGCGACATTGCAGGGCGTTTTAATGGTAAGTTGAGCGAGGGAAGATGAGCTGTTGCTGACACTGTTGTTTTGAACAGGGGGAGTAAGTGGTGCGCGTGTTGTCCACGAGAGGCGATGGTGTATTCAAAAGCCTGTCAGCTTGCAGGATATGGCGGGGCTTTCAAACTTGGAAAAAATTACCTGGGTAAAACTTCGTTAACATGTCCGCTGCGGACAACGACACGGTGTTGTCGGTAAAAAATTCGAAGACTGCGGACGACGCACATTATGCGTCGGCATATAAAAATATTTGTAGAATATTCCCAATGTGTTACTGAGCTCTTAAATTTTGACAGAGTCATCCCTGAAGACTGCCTGTGCTTTGTTAATGTCCATGACCTTGGACGAGGCTTATCTCGTGACTCCCCACCCACGCTGCAGGCCACTTCTTAGTCTGTATTTCCTGATAGTGGGAGTAGTACATCAGTGTAGTTGAAGAACTATATTACTATATTTACCATGTCTTCCTATCGCCCATTTCACAACATTTCACAACACACAAGACTCATTTCACTCATCTGTTTCACAGCACTCATGTCACTCATCTGTGACAACACATCATCTATCTACCTCACTATATACACTATCGCTCATACTATTCTGAGAGAGAGAGAGAGAGAGAGAGAGAGAGAGAGAGAGAGAGAGAGAGAGAGAGAGAGAGAGAGAGAGAGAGAGAGAGAGAGAGAGAGAGAGTATTACTGTCATATATCTTATTGTTTTTTATTACTTTTGCATTTGCATATAATCATTACGAACATGCCTTGACAATTTGAGGTACAAAAACATTATATACATGCAGTAGACAAAGTAAAACATAAATGGTGACCAAAACGGCAACATCATCAGCTGTATTTACTGCTCACCACAGTGGGTGTAGAAAATGCCTGGCTCAGACACATTTTGGCTTATAACGCAAAACTTTACATATACAACAGGTACTTAGAACCCATTTTTCTTTGATTTTGGACCACAAGAATTCCATTTCCACAATAAAAAAAAATTGCTCAAACCCGCCACACTGGCGGTACATGTTTTGAAAAATAGTGCCGCAGCGGACGGGTTAAAGCAAGATTGGTGCTCATTAAATGAGCAGATGGTAGTAAAATGAAACCTTTGTTGTAGTGAAATTTCATTGTGTGAACTTTCGTTAAGCGGGGGTTGCCTGTATATATATATATATATATATATATATATATATATATATATATATATATATATATATATATATATATATATATATATATATATATATATATATATATATATATATATATATATATATATATATATATATATATATAGTGGAGACTCAATACTCGAACTTTTCAATACTTGAACGCAAAAAGTTTGATTTAATACTCAAAAAAATACCTGATAGCTGAAATGTCCACGCCCGTGGTTGTAAACAAAGGCTCCCTGGCGTCCCCCTTTCCCCTCTGCCAGTTGTGACTTGTGCTGCTGCAGTCATCAGAATAACATTCTCCTGCATTCTATATGTAGTTTTTTGTTCATAAACTTACATTAACACCAAAGGCTTATTAGTGGTGAAAATAACTGGTTATCAAACAGCTGCACATTCGGTTCTATACAAAGCTCTGTCATCTCCCTTCTCGCAGCCACCACTGTACCATTCTGATACCGTATTACCGTAATAACAGTATACCAGATGCCAGTGCACATCACTAGTCCTGCTGCAGTCTTGAGATAAACAACATTCTTCTGCGTTCTGTCAGTAATTCTTCATTCAGAAACTTACAATGACACCAAAGAGGCTTATTAGTGGTGAAAATAAGGAATCTGGTGAGAGTGCAAGTGTTAATGAGCCACAGCACTCCATTAGTGGATTTACAGGAATCACACCAGGAGAAAAGTTACAACAGACACTTTCATATATAGTGATTCATCCTCAGGTGACCTCCCTCCTCCTCCACACCCTTCTCCCCTCCTCTTCTATGTTATGCATCACCAGCCTTCACTTACAGTATGTACAAATCAAAATTATGAAAATGAATACATTGAAATTTTCATAAACTTGGTTTTGCTAAGATCAGAACAAATTACCTAATTTATTGGTATTGTTAGTCAAACTTTTTTGATACTCAAACAGCCATTTGGAACTAATGAAGTTCCAGTATTGAGTTTCCATTGTATGTATATATATATATATATATATATATATATATATATATATATATATATGTATGTATGTATGTATGTATGTATGTATGTATGTATGTATGTATATATATATATATATATATATATATATATATATATATATATATATATATATATATATATATATATATATATATATATATATAATCTTTCCTCATTTTACCGGTAAACAAAACATATATATATATATATATATATATATATATATATATATATATATATATATATATATATATATATATATATATATATGTAAAATAAATGCAACTTGATGAGAAACCTCCCTTTGACAAAACCCAACACTGAAGGGGTTAAGTTAAAAGCAACAGGAATATCTTTGACTTATCTTTTAAAATCAATTCACCTTTCACATAATAAGGTAAAGTTCCATAACATGTAATATCAAGGCAAAAAACTGATGGACAAGCTTTCAAATATCACTTTTATGGATATGAAAAATAAGTTATTGAAACTATTTCAATGAAAATACATAAGTAATACAAAACCATTATACAAATAAGATGAATAAATGAAACATTCTGGAATAAACACATAAGAAGCATAAAGAAGCACACTATGAATCACTTTCCTCAAAGCACCACACCACTCTACTCAGCTTACTTGATCTGTCCCTCCTCAATGTACTCAAACTGCTTGATGACATAGCCAATGAAGATCTGGTCTGAGTCTAGGAGGCAGTAGTTAACTCTGATCTGAACCAGGTGGATCAGCAGCTGAAGGACTGATCTCTGCATGCTAACATCACTAGATACTGTGTATAACTGGAGGAAAGAAAGAAAATGAGTCACATTCAAATACTATACAATATCCATACAAATGCTAGTACATGTCCTCCATGAAATACAATTCAATTATGTTCCTGAAAATGAAACCATCGAGTATATAATCATGTAGTGAAATAAAGATTGAATTGGAAAATTATGGATGTGTTTCAAGACCTTTATATATGTGCTCCTAAAACCCATAAAAACACAAAATATCATACGTAAATACAATTATCACCAAAATAATAAAACGCATGTAACATAAATAACCTCAAAATCAAAATAAATAAAAACGATCATTTTAATTACTCTTACTATAGTGTCAAGTCCATATGTCCTCTCCAAGGCTAAGGGACACTGTGACAATGTGCATAATATAATTTCTTTTTATCCTTATAAACATTATTATTATTGTTGTCATTATCACTATCATCATCTATTGTCTATCTATCTATCTATCTACTGTTGACTCTCACTAACTAAGACAAATAGTGTGAAAGGTTGCTCCGACAAACATGAATGTCCAAACATATGTAGTGAGTTTAAAAACATGTATAATATATACTAAAACATTAAAAGAGAGGAATGGCAACACTGATAACACAAATACTCACCTTCAGAGCCTTAATGACGAGAGGTTCAAAAAGTCGAATGTAAGAGCTGAGAGAGGTCTTGTCATTACCTCGACCCAGTGTCTTAAAGAGATTCGAGCTGCTCTTGCGATGTGTGAGGTTGATGCTGTGGACAGAAAAATGTGATGTGTATTTTTTTTTTTTTTTTTTTTTTTTTTTTTGTAAATGACTCTGTAAAAAGTTAACAGAGCACAAACACCCATTCATGTGAGTGCCTAACTTTATCTTGGATCTAGCCAGCACAAACAAGATTTTTTTCTTTAATATAATCTGGACTTAAACTTAGTTAATACCTAACCTGCACCTGCATAGTCTGTCTATCAGTTATCTCCTTTGGTAACATTTATCAACTTCTTGTTGTTCAGTGAAAATGGAAATATATTCATGTATAGTTACAAGTTGATAAGCCAATAAAAGGTAACTTCTTCAAAGAGAAAACAAATTATTCAAAGTCTCTCAAGTAAGAATTCTGAGCAAAACTCTAATTTCACCTATAATCCATGTCTTCCCCATCCTGCCTGTCTTACCTCAGACAACTAGCAAGACAGCTCCCTTCAATATGCCACACAGCTTTACTCCTGCTATTCATACTAAACCTCAGTGTGGTCTCAAATGTGCCATGTCTATGGGTGGTGTCACCAACCGCCGCCTTGTTTACATTTTTGCCATATGACCTTGAGATGCCTGGCTGCCTCTCATATGCAATATTTGCCTTCTCTTTCTTCATTTCTTTCATTTCTCACTGTAAATCAGCAATGGCTTCCATCATCATAGCCCAGGGAGATGTGTTCACCTCATCCCTTGAGACGTAGGGAGAGGGGTCAGTGGAAGCCGGCTGGCTCTCTCATTCTACTCTCACAGATCGACTGCTGCTTAGACTCATGTCATCACTCCTGACAGAGTTACTTATGCATGTTGAGCTCTCTCAACAGGAAGAAAACCTTCTGGACTTGGTTCTTCCATGAGAACTTATATCTCCTCCATGAGACGATCTGCTTTTCGTGTTCAAACGGTGCTTTTCTGGTGAACCAACACCATCTGAAGCAATCATGGTGGAGCAATTTGGCAGCATCTGCTTCACCAACCTCCCCAACAAAAGCAGAGATGTTTGCTCCTGACTGGCAAAGTCTGATTTAAGGGGCACATACTCGCTCCTTGATTGGATAGCAGATAAAATGACACTTGTAACTTGCTAAACAGGATAAATATCCATGAATCCTGAACCAGTCACAGTGAGATAATGGGCATGTGTCTGGACAATGTGGGATTACTGAACCAACTGGGAGCACGGGGTGATGTGGCATAACTCATGGAAAAGCATACTTCAGCAGAAAAGTTATTTGCTGAAGTAAAATTTTGGCCAAATGCCCTGAAGTAAAATTTTGGCCAAATGCCAGAAGTCTCAAGGGGACTTGGAATTTGAAAGATTTTGACATTTTCTATTTATGAAGGAGTGTTTGACCAGTTGAAGAACAGACTTGGCATAATTCCGGACAGAAATATAAAGTACAAGAGATTCAGGTGATAGAAGGCTCAAATACCTTTTGTGGGCAACCTCTCTATCATGTATAACAGTAGAACAGGCTGTGTTCAACCAAGATTTAGAAGGTTTAGGTTGAGAAAAAGAGTGAGGGATGTATGCTTCCATGCCAGACACTATCACCTCTGTTATGCATTCAGCACACAAAGATGGGTCTCTGACATGGAAGCAGTAATCATCCCAGGGAAAATCAGCATGATACCTCCTCAGATACCCTCAACTGGCAGAGGCAAAATGCCAGAGGCACCTCCACTTCAAAAGGATCCTGATGAAGGATTGGTGAAACAGGACAAGATATAGATATGATACTGTGATTGGAGGAGCCCAATGGAGAAGACAGGGTAACAGCATAAGTAGAAGGAATATGAGTAGTGTGTTGCACCAGTTGCTCTAGGTCATGGAGGATAGCAAAGTTGAAGGCTAGTTCACCAGGATGGTCAGTGAAGGGAGAAGAAAGCCAAAACTGGTGGTGATCACTGAGATCACCATGGATGGAGACCTCCGCAAAAGAATAAAGGGACAGAATATGCTCCACTTTGGAAGTTAGTCAAAGAATTTACTATAGTCACAAGAGTCATGAGTAAAATAGATAACACATATAAATCTAGTTATAGAGTAACTATTGAGCCAAAGCCAGATAGTTGAAAACTCGCAAGATTCAAGAGTGTGGGCACGAGAGCAAGTTATGACGCATCTTTTCTCCAAAAAAATGTCTCAGGAAATCAGCCTGCATACTACAAGGCCAAGGTTCAGGACTGAGGTAGTGGCTGGTGGTAATCTATGGTAAAGAGGCTCTATAATGAAACCCCAGACATCTTTGCACATGTAAACATAGTAATGATTGATACTATACTACAAAAAAACTTTCTTTCAAAGTACCAATACATAATAAGTCATACTTATTGGTAATTCACTTAGAATGACACCAGTCAGGAAGAATTTGCCTGAATGATCATACACCACACACTGCATGAACTAAAACAAGACATGTGATCAATGATGGGTGATCTTGATCTTAACACAAGCAAGCTTCAATGCTTTCTTTACAGTCTGATACCGTTATTTCTTGAGATAAGACGAGGTTCCATACAATCAAAATTACACTTATCTTTTAACAATCTTATCTTCCATACATGTAAAAATAAGAAAAAAAAAAAAAAAAAAAAAAAATAATAAAAATAGAAAAATTATGATTTTTAGCCCTGCAGCCTCTCAGACTCTGTCACTAGTGACACCATATGCCAGATACATATTTATATCTGACAACAGGATTGGAACGTAGGCTACTAGCAAATACAGTAATCGCCTGCGTATCCAGATCGCCAGTATCTGGAATTCACTATTATCCAGAGGTACCACAAAGCGTATTCAAATCTACCGTGTGAGCGATCCCTCGTTCCTGCTAGATGGCAGCATTTACTCCCGTGCCCTCCCGCTCGACAACTCGAGTAATGGCGGCGCTAATCGGCGAGTTTGTAACGTTTTTCGTCATTCCAGCATGGCAGGAGTGTAGTACGTAACACCAACACTTAAGGCGGCGTCATACTAGCACTTTTTCCATCATCTTCGATGATTTCCATAGTGTTTTAACTTCCATCAACTCTTTTCGTTGTCTTTAGTCAGATGAAATGCACCATTTTCCTTTAGCGCCAACACTTTTATTATAAAATGAATTTTCTTGTTAATTGGAATGATGTTATAATCTCAAATTAGTAGAATCTTGATAAATAGATGTAAACATCTATTTATCAAGATTCTAATATATATATATATATATATATATATATATATATATATATATATATATATATATATATATATATATATATATATATATATATATACAGGCAACCCCTTTAACAAAGGGGTTAGGTTCCTAAAAAACACTTCGTTAAGCGAACCAATTATAACAAGTTTAACCCATGATTTGAACTTCCATTGAGAGTAAGCAAAGCGAGAGTGCATCATAGTACAGTAAAAGGTTTAATGGAAGTAAAAATTATGAAGTTAAACATTTAGGTAGTTTAATTTAAGTCATTATAATGTATACTAATGTATGTATGTACGTAACTTATTATTATAATGTTGATGATCTTAACTTTATGAAAGGAGGGAGAGTGAAACGGGAAATACACTAACCGGCAACCTGTGGAATGTAAACAAAGTGCGCATCATGGTACCGCATACAAAACTAATATACCACATTTCCACAAGGCTTTCCATTTTATCCATTGTAGAGACAAGTTCAGGTGGTTCTTTTAGCTTTCAAGGAAGATGCGGTCTCACCAGCCTTCTTAATAGAGTCTGCTGACTTGAAAATAGTAGTCAGTAGATGGTGGCAAGCAATGTTATTAGTTTTCTGGCCTCTCTCTTGTCTGTGAATAATACCCAGCTTCACTTCGAGAGTAAGACATTTCTTGGTCTTCTTAGGAACGTTAGGCCACATTGCAGGGCGTTTTGGTGGTAAATTGAACTAGGGAAGATGAGCTGCTGGTGACGCTGTTATGTTTTGACTGGGGAGTGAGTGGTGCGCGTGATCTTGATCTTGATGCTACAGGTGATGCAGAATTTCTTCTGAGTCAGGCCTTGTATCGGCAGCGCCTGTGTTGTCCACGAGAGGCTTGATATTGATCTTTATTCTACAGGTGTCTCAGGATTTCTCCTGAGGCAGGTCTTAGTACCAGCAGCTCCTGGTGTATTCAAAAGCCTGTCAGCTTGCATGATACGGTGGGGCTTTCAAATTTGGAAAAAATTACCTGGATAAAACTTTGTTAAAGCGAGTTTGGTGTTCATTAAAGGAGCAGATGGTAGTAAAACGAAACCTTCGTTGTAGCGAAATTTCGTTGTGTGAACCTTCGTTAAACGGGGGTTGCCTGTATATATATATATATATATATATATATATATATATATATATATATATATATATATATATATATATATATATATATATACAGTAAAGTCCCGGGTTATGTCGGTCTCGAGTTACATCAAACTCGTAGTTACGTCAGTCCACTATAAGGCAATTTAAGATTAAAAAAATTGAAAATTTATAAATCGTAAAGTGCGGGATTTATTGTTATTGTTGGTGGTTGCCCGCCACACCGCCCGCCTCACGCTTGAATACAATAACACCCTGCCTCACTTCCACCACACCGTCGCCCCTGGCAAGATTTTTATCCTACTTCTGCGTTTACTGACTAAAGTTCTTAGTATCTTGCTCAATGGCACCAAAGACAAAACTTCTTAGTGACAGCAGTGATGCTAAGAAAAGGAAAACCATTACGCTACAAGAAAAAAGAGGACATAATTAAAAGACATGAGAAGGGAGGCAGCAGCTGTGTGTGAGGAAGGGAAGAAGAAAATGGGAAGCCCGTTACCATGACAACGGGGAGGTTGACGACCTTGAGGGGTCGCACACCCATCACAACAATAACAACTCCGGAGCCTTCGCCTGGGCTACACGACACTCGCAGCTGACTTGCACTGTCTGCGCCTGTCTGCTGATCCCTATTGCCCTTTCCTATTGCATTTCCTGCCCCGCTGCCCACGCTTCTACTCCCACCGCACTGCACTACGCTCCCAGCTGTCCACCCTGGGCGTCACAACATTCGACCTGCCCACCCTTCTGGCGGCCTCAGGCGTCCACCCCTCTCTGCAACCTGCAGTCCTTCGCGTTTGTGGCCCTAATCAACAACAAAAACAAGCTTGTGTTTCATACTCCTACATACTTGTAAATAATATAACAATATAACCTTTAACTTACCTGCATGACCATAAACAATAATTGGTTGAAAACTCCATAATATGCTTTGAAATGTACGGAAACTTGAGTTACGTACAAAATCGACTTACGTCATGTTTCAGGAACGTAACTCTGACGTAAACCGAGACCTTACTGTATATATATATATATATATATATATATATATATATATATATATATATATATATATATATATATATATAATATAAATAAATAAATAAATATATATATATATATATATATATATATATATATATATATATATATATATATATTTAATATAAATATATATATATATATATATATATATATATATATATATATATATATATATATATATATATATATATATATATATATATATATATATATATATATATATATATATATATATATATATATATATATATATATATATATATATATATATATATATATATATATATATATATATATATATATATATATATATATATATATATATATATATATATATATATATATATATATATATATATATATATATATATATATATCTATATCTATCTATCTATCTATCTATCTATCTATCTATCTATCTATCTATCTATCTATCTATCTGTCTGTCTATCTATCTATCTATCTATCTATCTGTCTGTCTGTCTGTCTGTCTATCTATCTATCTATCTATCTATCTATCTATCTATCTATCTATCTATCTATCTATCTATCTATATATATATATATATATATATATATATATATATATATATATATATATATATATATAAATATACATATATATATATATATATATATATATATATATATATATATATATATATATATATATATATATATATATATATATATATATATATATATATATATATATATATATATATATATATATATATATATATATATATATATATATATATATATATATATATATATATATATATATATATATATATATATATATATATATATATATATATATATATATATATATATATATATATATATATATATATATATATATATATATATATATATATATATATATATATATATATATATATATATATATATATATATATATATATATATATATATATATATATATATATATATATATATATATATATATATATATATATATATATATATATATATATATATATATATATATATATATATATATATATATATATATATATATATATATATATATATATATATATATATATATATATATATATATATATATATATATATATATATATATATATATATATATATATATATATATATATATATATATATATATATATATATATATATATATATATATATATATATATATATATATATATATATATATATATATATATATATATATATATATATATATATATATATATATATATATATATATATATATATATATATATATATATATATATATATATATATATATATATATATATATATATATATATATATATATATATATATATATATATATATATATATATATATATATATATATATATATATATATATATATATATATATATATATATATATATATACATGCATCCCCCACTTAACGAACGGGTTATGTTCCTAAAAAAATGTATGTTAAGTGAATTTTCGTTAAGCGAACCAATTATAACAAGTTTAAACCCTGACTTGAACTTCCATTGAGAGTAAACAAAGCAAGAGTGCATCATAGTACAGTGAAAATTTTAATGAAAGTAAAACTTCTGAAATTAAACATTTATGCAGTTTAATTTAAGTCATTATAATGTACACTAATGTATGTATGTACGTAACTTTATGATGTTGATGATCTTAAATTTATGAAGGGAGGAAGAGTGGAGTGGGAAAGACACTAACCGGCAACCTGTGGGATGTAGACAAAGGGCGCATCATTGTACAGCTTACAAAACTTATGTACCACATTTCCACGAGGCTTTCCATTTTATCCATTGCAGTCATGAGTTCAGGTGGTTCTTTTAGCTTGCAAGGAGGTTATGGTCTCACCAGCCTTCTTAATAGAGTCTGCTGAATTGAAAATAGTAGAGACAGTAGATGGAGTCAAGCCATGGTGGCAAGCAATGGTATTAATTTTCTCGCCTCTTTCTCGTGTCTGTATCCAGCTTCACTTCGAGATTAAGAGACTTCCTGGTCTTCTTATCAACACTAAGGGTGTTTTGGTGGCATGATGAGCGAGGGAAGAAGAGTTGCTGTTGACGCTGTTATTGTTTTGAACTATGGGGAGTAAGTGGTGCGCATTTTGTCCACGAGAGGTGCTGGTGTATTCAAAAGCCTGTCAGCTTGTGTGATACGGCAGGGCTTTCAAACTTGGAAAAAATTACCAGGATAATACTTCCTTAAAACGAGATTGGTGTTCGTTAAACAAACATATGGTAGTAAAAGGAAACGATCATTGTAGCAAAACTTCGTTCTGTGAACGTTCATTAAGCGGGATTGCCTGTATATATATATATATATATATATATATATATATATATATATATATATATATATATATATATATATATATATATATATATATATATATATATATATATATATATATATATATATATATATATATATATATATATATATATATATATATATATATATATATATATATATATATATATATATATATATATATATATATATATATATATATATATATATATATATATATATATATATATATATATATATATATATATATATATATATATATATATATATATATATATATATATATATATATATATATATATATATATATATATATATATATATATATATATATATATATATATATATATATATATATATATATATATATATATATTTACCTATTTACCTAATTGTAACATACGGAAAAGAGCTATGCTCGTGTTGTCCCGTCTCCATATCTATTAATGTCCAGCTTTTCTTAAAATCATGAATATTCCTTGCGTTGACCACTTCCACGTCTAAACTATTCCATGCTTCCACCCTTCTATGAGGAAGCTATATTTTTCACATCTCTCCTATAAGTGGCCATTTTAGTTTTTTCCCATGCCCTCTCGACATTCTTCCATTCCACATACACAGATCTTCCCTATCCATTTTTCCATGCCAATCATCACTCTGTATATTGCTATCAGGTCTCCCCTTTCTCTTCTGTTTTCCAGGGTTGGAAGTTGCATTCTTTTCAGTCTGTCTTCATAAGTCAAATCTCTTAAGTCAGGCACCATTTTGTTGCAGCCCTCTGTACTTTCTCTAGTTTCCTTATGTGTTTCTTTAAGTTCGAGCCCACTGTATTGTTGCATATTCAAGCCTCGGTCTTATCATTGCAGTAATTATTTTCTTCATCATTTCTTCATCTAGATATCTGAACGCCACTCTTATGTTCCTCAATAAGTTCAATACTTCTCCAATTATTTTGTTTATATGTCTCTCTGGCGATAGGTCATTGGTAATTGTCACCCCAAGGTCTTTTCTTCATGACTGGTTTTATGTCTTCATTTCCTATCTTGTACATACTCCTGATTCTTCTTTCACTCTTGCCAAACTCTATTTTCTTGCATTTTGTCGTGTTGAACTCCATTTGCCATGTACAGCTCCATTTCCATATTCTGTCCAAGTCTTCCTGGAGTAGTTCGCAATCTTTGTCACATCTCACTTTTCTTAACAATTTTGCATCGTCTGCAAATAGGCTCACATAACTGGACACCCCATCCACCATGTCATTTATGTAGACTGCGAACATTACTGGTGCCAACACTGATCCCTGTGGAACTCCACTCTCCACCAATCCCCATTCTGATGGTCTGTCCTTAATTATTGTTCTCATTTCTCTTCCTACCAAAAGTCTTCCATCCATTTTAGTAAACTGCCATGCACTCCTCCTACCATTTCAAGTTTCCAGATCAGTCTCTGGTGTGGTACCTTATCAAAGGCCTTTTTTAAATCCAGATATATTCCATCAGCCCAACCATCTCTTTCCTGTATTACATCTATCACCCTCGAATAGTAACATATCAGGTTTGTCGTGCATGAACGCCCTTTCCTAAAACCAAATTGACACTCACAAAGTATGTCATTTTTCTCCAAGAAGTCTGTCCATCTAGTCTTCACCACCCTCTCACACATCTTAGCTACCACACTTGTAAGTGACACTGGTCTATAGTTCAATGGGTCTCTCTTGTTACCTGATTTATAGATTGGGACAATGTTAGCTCTTTTCCAGTCTTGGGGCACTACACCTTCCCTTAATGAGGCATCAATTACTTCACAAACTTTTTCTGCCAATTGCTCCTGCATTCTCTTAAAATCCATCCTGATACCCCATCAGGTCCCACAGCTTTTCTCACTTCTAAACTCCCCATCATGTTCTTGATCTCCTCCACAGTTACTTGAAACTCCTTCATAATCCCTTTCTGTTCCATTACCAGTGGTTTGTCAAAAGCAGTCTCCTTTGTGAATACCTTCCGAAAGCATCCATTCATAGCCTCTGCCATTTCCTGGGATCTTCACTGTATACTCCATTTACTTCTAAACTTTCAATACTTTCTCTATTTTTGATGTTGTTGTTCACATGTCTGTAAAAAGCCTTGGTTGGTCTTTACATTTATCAATTATATCCTTTTCTTGTTTCTTTCTTTCTTCTCTTCTAATCAACACATATTCATTTCTTGCTCTTTTGTAACTTTCCCACTGCTTAATCCGTCTTTTCCTTCTCCACCTCTTCCATGCATCCTCTTTTCTTGTTCTAGCCTTTTCACATCTATCGTTAAACCAGTCCTGCTTTCCAACTTCTCTATGTTGTCTTATTGGTACAAATTTTTCTCACCTTCTTTGTATATTTTTATAAATTCCTTCCACTTTTCATTTGCTCCCTTAGCACTCTTGAATTTCATCAATTTGTCTCTTGAAAGAATTTCTTTAGGTTTCCAAAATCTGTCTTGGCATAATTCCATCTTCCCACTTTATATTCTTCATTTCTTCTAGATTTCTCTTCATCTATCACCTTGAACTCCAAAACTGCATGATCACTCTTTGCTAAAGGGCACTCCACCCTCATCTCCTCAATGACCATTGGCTCTGTACTAAAGACCAAGTCCAGTCTTGACGATGCTCCCTCTCCTCCAAACCTAGTATCTTCTTTGACCCACTGAGTTAACACATTTTCCATTGCCAGTGTCAATAGTGTATTTCCCATGTTGTCTCTGATCCTTCCATTGACCAGTCCTCCCAACACACCTCTTTACAATTAAAATCTCCCATCATTATAGTTCGTTCACAGCCACCCAACATTTCTTCCAGACATGTTCCTGTATCACTTATCATTTCTTCATATTCCTGTACTGACCATGCATTTGTCTTAGGTGGTACGTACACCACTATGTAGTGCCTCTTTTTCCTTCATTAGTTTCTGCTCTGATCTTTAGCACTTCTGCCTTTCCCATACCTTTTTCACTTGATCCACCTTTATATCTTTTTAACCAGCAACATCACTCCTCCTCCCATCTTACCTACTCTATTTCTTTTCCAAACGTTATATTTCCTTCTCCAACCTTCATCAGGTCTTCTCCCTCTCTCAGTTTTGTTTCAGTAAGACCCACAATATCTGGGTTCTTGTCCCTCAAGTAATCGTTGAGTTCTAAAATCCCGATATCACTCCATTTATGTTGGAATACATTACATTCGCTCATATGTAAGTTTCTTTAGTCCTTTCTTGCTGTACTTTTCTGGGTTATGAACCACTTCCTCAGTCTCATATCCAAGATTCTCCAGTGTGTGTGTGTGTGTGTGTGTGTGTGTGTGTATATATATATATATATATATATATATATATATATATATATATATATATATATATATATATATATATATATATATATATATATATATATATATATATATATATATATATATATATATATACACAGTCAATCAAGTATATATATATGGATATATATATACTGTATATATATATATATATATATATATATATATATATATATATATATATATATATATATATATATATATATATATATATATATATATATATATATATATATATATATATATATATATATATATATATATATATATATATATATATATATATATATATATATATATATATAAAATTTCATTATCGCGACCTCAGATGCCTGCTATCACGCCGCCCGCCATGACGCCATGGAACATTTGAGTGCTCATTGGCCAAAAACCGCCTTCCCGCCAAGATCAATTCGCTATCGCTGTTATGGCGCTGCTATTTCGCCCTAATTGGGCGCGATAATTGGGTTAAGTATATATATATATATATATATATATATATATATATATATATATATATATATATATATATATATATACAGTAATACTCCGCTTGACATATAGGATAGGGGAATGTCAAAGCTGTTCGTAGAGCGAAAATTCGTTAAGCGGACGTAATTTTCTCATAGGAAATAATGGAAATAAGGGGGGATGCGTTCTGGGCTAGTCCCAACATAGCACATGGGTTAAAAAAAAAAAATCATATATACGTTTGGCAGCATATTGGGCCACCAGTTTACCACAACTTTTATGATGTCATATGAGTCATTGGAAGTTAGAGGAGCTACGTACAAATTCTCTCACATTCTCGCATTTATGTTCACAAAACAACATTTCTTTTAGCTTTTTGGAGCTGGATCCACGATTCTTTAACGTCAGAGCAACCTCTTGCAGCGAAATGGCATCCATGAACGCTTGAAGGGATGGTGACAAAGTTGCTTTCAGGTTTCTCTGAGGTTGCTGGAACTCCACCTCTGGAGGTGGTGTTACTGTCTTATATATGCATTTATGTTCACAAAACAACATTTCTATTAGCTTTTTACAAACTTTACCCCAAGGTAGGATTGTTTTGTAATGCATAAAGTGAAATCTTACATGGAATACCAAAAAATAAAGCAGAGATGAAATGAGCCACAGACGAAGCGGGAGACGTGCGTCGACTCGGCCGCTTCTTCTTCTTCTTGTGACCCTTTTAGTCTATGTGTTGTCTTTCTCCATAATATTTGTTTCTACTCCTCTATTGCCTGCTATAATGGATATCATATCTTAATATTCATATACGCTAATGCCATGAGGATAACCGGTAAACCTACAGAGTTTCACCACCTTGCCCTTTCTGGACGAAACTATTTTTTTTTTCGTAGATTTCGGCTTGCTTTTAATTAAAATACCACTTGTTTTTGGCACATATCAACCAATTTTTTTTTGCAGCCCCGAAACATATTATGATTTCCATAAAAAAAGCAACTGGTAAATTAATTAAAACAAGCCGAAATTTACCAGGAAAAATTTGTTTCATCCAGAAAAGAACCTAACGTAACCTAACATAACCTAACCTAACTAAACCTAACCCAACCCAACCTAACCTAACCTCAGGGGCCGTCGTGACTGGTGGAAATAATTATGCTTTATTTTTTTTCATTAGCCGCCGCTTCAGTTTCAGAGAACAGAACCAATCAGCGTAAACAATTAAACGCATGCTCAGACAATAGTATGTCACGGAACCCGCTGAGCTGCCGCGAGCGCATGACACCATCAGTGTGCGGCAGGGTTTGATGAGGGAGGCTATTGTCACAGCTGATCACCAAAACACCAAAACACACTTAAATTTTAAAAAAATCTGTGTCGCCATTCAAAAAGGTTGCACCTAGTATATATGGGGTTCAAATTACTCGTAATCAGAAACTCTATCTCTTGAAGTGGGTAAAAAACATGTAGCTGATTGCGGTAAAACTCTGCAGTAATACCGGATAACCTCGACTCCGTGGCACTGAGTGACAGTGAATTATTAATGGAATACTGCGGTATTTCATTAGTAATTCACTATCTCAGTGCCACAGAGTCAAGGTTATCCTTGTGGCATGAGTGTATATGAATACTAAGATATGATATCCATTATAGCAGATAAGAGAGGAGTGAAAACAAACATCATGATGAAAGTATCACACAAGCAAAAGGGTCACAAGAAGAAGAAGAAGCGGCCGAGTGGCCGCGAGTCTCCCGCTTCGTCTATGGCTCATCTCATTTCTGCTTTATTTTTTGGTATTCCATGTCAGATTTCAATTTATGCATTACAAAACCATCCTTTCTTGGGGGCAAGGTTTGTAAAAAGCTAATAGAAATGTTTTGTGAACATAAATGCATATATAAGACAGTAACACCACCTCCAGAGGTGGTGTTCCCAGCAACCTCAGAGCAACCTGATAGCAACCTTGTCACCGTCCCTCCAAGCGTTCATGGATGCCATTTCGCTGCAAGAGGTTGCTCTGACGTTGTTAAAGAATCTTGGATCCAGCTCCAGGAGCGCTAGAGACAGAGGCAGGGAGCCAGCCAATCACAGCGAAACTACTGCGTTCAGTCCTTCACCCAGCAAATTCAAACCCAGAAAATTCGCTAAAAAGGATGTGGTTATACGTTATACGGATTTTTTGTTTTACTTTATATATATACATATATATATATATATATATATATATATATATATATATATATATATATATATATATATATATATATATATATATATATATATATATATATATATATATATATATATATATATATATATAGAGTAATACTCTGCTTAACGAACAGAATAGGGGATGTCAAAGCTGTTCGTAGAGCAAAAATTTGTTAAGTGGATGTAATTTTCCCATAGGAAATAATGGAAATAGGGGGGATTCGTTCTGGGCTGGTCCCCAACTTACGACATGGGGTAAAAAAAAAAATATATCATATATACGTTTGGCAGCATATTGTGCCACCGGTTTACCACTACTTTTATGATGTCATATGAGTCATTGGAAGTTAGAGGAGCTACGTACAAATTCTCTCACATTCTCGCATTTATGTTCATAAAACAACATTTCTATTAGCTTTTTACAAACCTTGCCCCCAAGAAAGGATTGTTTTGTAATGCATAAAGTGAAATCTTACATGGGATACCAAAAGATAAAGCAGAGATGAGATGAGCCACAGACGAAGCAGTAGGGCTTCTTCTTCTTCTTGTGACCCTTTTTCTTGCGTGTTACTTTCATCATGATGTTTATGTTTTCACTCCTTTACTGCCTGCTATAATGAATATATCTTAGTATTCATATACGCTCATGCCATGAGGATAATCTCAACCCCGTGGCACTGAGTGAATTATTAATGAAATACCGCTGTATTTCATTAATAATTCACTATCACTCAGTGCCACAGAGTCAAGGTTATCCTTGTGGCATGAGCGTATATGAATACTAATATATGATATCCATTATAGCAGGCAATAGAGGAGTAGAAACAAATATCATGGGAAAGACAACACACAGGCTAAAAGGGTCACAAGAAGAAGAAGAAGCGGCCGAGTGGCCGCAAGTCTCCCGCTTCGTCTGTGGCTCATCTCATCTCTGCTTTATTTTTTGGTATTGCATGTAAGATTTCACTTTATGCATTACAAAACAATCCTTTCTTGGGGGCAAGGTTTGTAAAAAGCTAAAAGAAATGTTGTTTTGTGAACATAAATGCATATATAACACAGTAACACCACCTCCAGAGGTGGTGTTCCCAGCAACCTTAGAGCAACCTGATAGCAACCTTGTCACCATTCCTCCAAGCGTTCATGGATGCCATTTCGCTGCAAGAGGTTGCTCTGACGTTTTTAAAGAATCTTGAATCCAGCTCCAGGAGCGCTACAGGCAGAGGCGGGGAGCCAGCCAATCACAGCGAAGCTACTGCGTCCGGTCCCTCACCCAGTAAATTCAAAACTAGAAAATTCGCTAAAACAGATGTGGTTGTACGTTATGTGGAATTTTTGTCTAACTTTATATAGCAAGTTAAACCGGAAATTTGTTAAACGAACATTCGTTAAGCGGAGTATTACTGTTCATATGTGTGTGTATATATATATATATATATATATATATATATATATATATATATATATATATATATATATATATATATATATATATATATATATATATATATATATATATATATATATATATATATATATATATATATATATATATATATATATATATATTATATATACACACACACACACACACACACACACACATACACACACACACTTGGACAGAATATGGAAATGGAGCTGTACATGGCAAATGGAGTTCAACACGACAAAATGCAAGAAAATAGAGTTTGGCAAGAGTGAAAGAAGAATCAGGAGTATGTACAAGATAGGAAATGAAGACATAAAAACCAGTCATGAAGAAAAAGACCTTGGGGTGACAATTACCAATGACCTATCGCCAGAGAGACATATAAACAAAATAATTGGAGAAGTATTGAACTTATTGAGGAACATAAGAGTGGCGTCAGATATTTAGATGAAGAAATGATGAAGAAAATAATTACTGCAATGATAAGACCGAGGCTTGAATATGCAACAATACAGTGGGCTCGAACTTAAAGAAACACATAAGGAAACTAGAGAAAGTACAGAGGGCTGCAACGAAAATGGTGCCTGACTTAAGAGATTTGACTTATGAAGACAGACTGAAAAGAATGCAACTTCCAACCCTGGAAAACAGAAGAGAAAGGGGAGACCTGATAGCAATATACAGAGTGATGATTGGCATGGAAATATGGATAGGGAAGATCTGTGTATGTAATGGAAGAATGTCGATATATATGGGAAAAATATATATATATGGCCACTTATAGGAGAGATGTGAAAATATAGCTTCCTCATAGAAGGGTGGAAGCATGGAATAGTTTAGACGTGGAAGTGGTCAACAAGGAATATTCATGATTTTAAGAAAAAGCTGGACATTAATAGATATATAGATACAACATATATATATATATATATATATATATATATATATATACATATATATATATATATATACACACACACACACATATATATATATATATATATATATATATATATATATATATATATATATATATATATATACAGTAAGGTCTTGGTTTATGTCAGAGTTACGTTCCTGAAACATGACGTAAGTCGATTTTGTACGTAACTCAAGTTTCTGTACATTTCAAATCATATTATGGAGTTTTCAACCAATCATTGTTTATGGTCATTCAGGTAAGTTAAAGGTTATATTGTTATATTATATACAAGTATATAGGAATATGAAACACAAGCTTGTTTTTGTTGTTGATTAGTGCCACGAACGCGAAGGACTGCAGGTTGCAGAGAGGGGTGGACGCCTGAGGCCGCCAGAAGGGTGGGCAGGTCGAATGTTATAACGCCCAGGATGGATAGCTGGGAGCGTAGTGCAGTGCGGTGGGAGTAGAAGCGTGGGCAGCGGGGCAGGAAATGCAATAGGAATCAGCAGACAGGCGCAGACGGTGTAAGTCAGCTGTGAGTGTCGTGTGGCCCAGGCGAAGGCTCCGGAGTTGTTATTGTTGTGATGGGTGTGCGAGCCCTCAAGGTGGTCAACCTCCTCTTTGTCATGGTAACGGGCTTCCCGTTTTCTTCTTCCCTCCCTCACACACAGCTGCTGCCTCCCTTCTCATGTCTTTTAATTGTCCTCTTTTTTCTTGTAGCATAATGGTTTTCCTTTTCTTAGCATCACTGCTGTCACTAAGAAGTTTTCTCTTTGGTGCCATTGAGCAATATACTAAGAACTTGAGTCAGTAAACGCAGAAGTAGGATAACACTCTTGCCAGGGGCGATGGTGTGGTGGAAGTGAGGCAGGGTGTTATTCTATTCAAGCGTGAGGCGGTGTAGCGGGCAACCACCAACAATAACAATAAATTTTTTTAATCTTTTTCTTTTGTACTTTCAAAGCTTATTATCGAGTTTTCAACCAATCATTTTTTATGGTTATTCAGGTAAGTAAAAGGTTATATTGTTATATTGGTATATTATTTACAACTATGTAGGAATATATTGATTAGGGCCGCGAACGCGAAAGACTGCAGGTTGCTTAGAGGGGCGGCCTGAGGCCGCCAGGAAGGTGGGCAGGTCGAATGTTGTGACGCCCAGGGCGGGACAGCTGGGAGCTTTGTGGAGTGCGGTAGGAGTAGAAGCGTTATATAAGCAAAAGGTTATATTGTCATATTATTTACAAGTATGTAGGAATATGAAACACAAGCTTGTTTTTGTTGTTGATTAGGGCCGAACGCGAAGGACTGCATGTTGCCAGAGGGGTGGACGCCTGAGGCCGCCAGGAGGGTAGGCAGGTCGAATGTTGTGACGTCCAGGGTGGACAGCTGGGAGCGTTGTGCAGTGCGGTGGGAGTAGAAGCGTGGGCAGCAGAGCAGGAAATGAAATAGGAAAGGGCAATAGGGATCAGCAGACAGGCGCAGACGGTGCAAGTGATCTGCAAGTGTCGTGTGGCCCAGACGAAGGCTCCGTAGTTGTTATTGTTGTGATAGGTGCGCGAGCCCTCAAGGTCATCAACCTCCCCGTTGTCATGGTAACGGGCTTCCCATTTTCTTCTTCACTCTCTCACACACAGCTGCTGCCGCCCTTCTCATGTCTTTTAATTATGTCCTCTTTTTTCTTGTAGCGTAATGGTTTTCCTTTTCTTAGCATCACTGCTGTCACTAAGAAGTTTTCTCTTTGGTGCATGACAGCAATATAACGCGATAGCTGAAGTCGCGATAGCCGAGGGTTGACTGTATATATATACACTTAACCCTCGGCTATCGCGCCCAATTGGGGCCGAAATAGCCGCGCCATAGCCGAAAACGCGATAGCCGAATTGATCTTGGCGGGAAGGCTGTTTTGGCCAATGAGTGCTTAGATATTCCATGACGTCATGGCAGGGCACGCGATAGGAGGCATCTGAGGTCGCGATAATGAAATTTTATCAGGTTTTCATGGGTGCGCGATAGTAATTAAACGCGATAGCCGAAATCGCGATAGCCGAGGGTTGACTGTGTGTATATATGTATATATATATATATATATATATATATATATATATATATATATATATATATATATATATATATATATATATATATATATATATATATATATATATATATATATATATATATATATATATATATATATATATATATATATATATATATATATATATATATATATATATATATATATATATATATATATATATATATATATATATATATATATATATATATATATATATATATATATATATATATATATATATATATATATATATATATATATATATATATATATATATATATATATATATATATATATATATATATATATATATATATATATATATATATATATATATATATATATATATATATATATATATATATTCTGGTCTAGCAGTGAAAAGTGATTCAGTTGTTTGTTTACATTTCTCTGGGACTACCACACTCCACGGCAGAACTTCCAACAAGCATTTAGCCAAGATGAGGTACTCCATTGTTTATGAGTGAAAAAAGCTGTTTTAAGAGTTTCTTATAGAGAGTAATAAAGGCCCAAAATAGCAGCAATAAAACAACAATGGCTTGCTGGTGGTGAAGGGCCGCTATGTTTGTTTACAGCTGACAAACGAGACAAAGGCGGTAGCGAGGTTGTGTGTGACGACATGTGGCAACAAAAGTTGACAGTCTTAAGAAAGTTGATGGAAAAGTGTTAGTGTGACGCTGCCTTTACTGTTGAGTGTACATCCCACCACCCCTTGTACTGCTTAGGTACCATTTTTTGTTCTAGATTATACATTTAATGTGCTTTCATTCATTGTTTTCTTACCCATTTGGGTTGTGTACATGTTTTCTCAATTTATAAGGAGTTAGGAAAGGAAATTCTGCGTATCCAGATATTTACTGTATCTGCCAGGACCTTGGCTGCAATAATCCGGATACGCGGGCGATTACTGTTTTTAAATGCAAAATATTCGGATCTAATAATGATCTAAATGTATATGAGTCTTCAAATGTCAGGTGAAATCCTTCACTTCATTTACAGAGCTTAGATCAGCTCATTTATCTTTTCTGGGTGCATCTTATGAGCTCATGTGTCTTTTGAGTCATCAAATATGGTAAGTTGTTGCACACATAGATGCAACATCCAGCTTTGGAACGAAAATGAGGATAGAGGAAGTAGGAGGGAACAAAATAGGAGCTACTGTCAGTCACCTCAGACAGCTGTTTTGGTGAGGAAAAGAAGATGAGGTTCAGTAGAGGAGAGGTGGTGTTCTACAGATCGAGAATTAGATCTAAGACCACAAATGTTGTAGAAGTTAATGAAGAAAAAATTGAGGAAGGTGTCAAGACATTTTGGGTCACTACCTGAAGAGCAGTCCGACCTGAGGACATTTATGGTCCCCTTCCCAGAAGGGGACTCTGACCTCACTCACTGAACATTTCCCTTTCTGTCTCACAACACAATGGGGCACTCACAGGCTGTGCTCTAAAGACAACTCTCTTCCTTCACACAAAACTACAAGTATCTATCTACACATACATTCTTCATGTAATATTAAAACTGAGGAAAAAAAGACTCGTATACCATCCTCAGAGTCTCCTTCCCACTATATTTCTATCTATCTAACTTCTTTAGGAATTGGCACCTCAGTGGGCCTTTTTGCTTATCAACTGATCTTTTTTTGTTCTGGGTTGGATTTCTCTCACACACACACACACCTGACTGACTCGCCATCTTGTCGCATCACAGACAGATCTGAAAAATCCTTCTCCAGTTGGGTGAGGGGCAGATTGAAGCACAGGTGATGCAAGCTGGGTCCCTCCACTCCGCTGCCCGTCTCTACTTCATCTCGGGAGAGAGATTCCACCGAGCCCTTGCGGGACATTTGTTCATATACAGCCATCACGTTGGAGCCGAACAGACACTTCAACAACTGGCCAGTGTGTTGTTGTTATAGGAAAGAAGAAATTGAGAAGCTAATAAGAAAATAAACTTAAATATGGTTTTCTATGAAAATGCTTGTGCGTTTCAACCAAAGAATTTAGTCATTGCATCTATTAAAGTCATGGAGTAACCCACAGTTTCAAACATACAATAATATTAAGATAATGTCACACTTTCATGTCAATGAATGTAAAGTCCTTATTTTAGAGCCTGTATACTTAAAATTATGTGCTATGCAACATGTAACTAAATTTACCTGGTGCTTGAGGTTTCCCAAGACAAACTTCTTCATAATTTGCAAGAGCATCATAACCATAGTCAGTTTTGTGTATAGTAAGTTAATTTTCAATGGAACAATGGCAGCCTTCAAATTCACCTTTCCTATCACATCTATACACAAACATGGACACCCCAGAAACACACCTACAGCTGTCCCTACATACATACCTGCTGGCCACACTGCACAGTGAGGGTGGGCAGCAGACTGGTAACAGACTTGAGGTACTGCAAAACTTCATCAGCCAGCCTCCCAAACTCCACCATGGACGCCACCTCCAGGAGCCGTCCCAAGCTAGACAAAGTGACACGCAGCAGCCCACACACCTTCTCTGTGGTGCTTTCTTCCAGGGATATCTGTGGTAGGTAGGTAGTTGAGGTAAAGATGAACGTTCAGTAAACTGGTCAAGGGATTCTTGGATGGAATGGAACTTGGTTGGTGTGTATTTACCTAGTTGTAGTTTTACAGGGCCTGGGCTTTATGCTCGTGTGGCCTAGTTTCCATATCTACACTTATCCAATCTTACTTTAAAAGTATGCATATTCATTGCAGACACCACTTCTTCATGTAAACTGTTCCACGTCTCAATACATCTCTGCGGGAAACTATATTTTTTAATATCTCTCAGACATCTTCCTTTTCTCCGCTTTTTACTATGTGATCTTGTACTTCGGATGTCATATTCTTCTCTCAGGATCAGTTTCTCATTATCCACTTGGTCCATTCCGTTGATCAATTTATAGACTTGTATCAGGTCTCCTCTCTCCTTCTTTGTTCCAGGGTTGGTAGATCCATAGCCTTTAGTCTTCCTCATATGTGTGTGTATTCACCTATTCACCTAGTTGTAATTTTACAGGGCCTGGGTATCATACTCGTGTGGCCCGTCTCCATATCTACACACATCCAACTTTCCTTTAAAACTATGCACACTCCTCGCTGACACCACCTCCTCACTCAAACCATTCCACACCTCCACACATCTTTGTGGGAAACTATATTTCTTCACATCCTTCAAGCATATTCCCTTGGCTATCTTTTTACTATGCGATCTTGTAGTTCTATTTAAGTTTTCCTCTCTCAACATCATTTGCTCATTATCCACTTCATCCAGTCCGTTCAACAGTTTATAAACCTGTATTAAATCTCCTCTTTCTCTTCTTTGTTCCAAGGTAAGCAAATTCATTTCTTTTAATCTCTCCTCATAGGTCATTTCTGCCAATTCCGGAACCATTTTTGTTGCCATTCTCTGCAATCTCTCCAACTTCCTTATATGCTTCTTTTTATAAGGGGACCAAACCACTCCAGCATATTCCAATCTTGGTCTAATTACCGTACTAATTAATTTCTTCATCATATCTTTATCCATATAATGGAAGGCTAATCCAATATTTTTATCAAATTATACGTTTCTCCAAACATCTTATCAATATGAGCCTCAAACTGCCCATGGTCTTGTATTATCACTCCCAAATCCTTTTCCTTTTCCACCTTTTTCAACACTACTTCTTCACCCATCTTATATGACCCTCTTGGCCGTCTTCCACTCTTCCCATCTCCATCACATGACTTTTGCTCAGATTAAATTCCATTTGCCACCTCTTGCTCCACTCCCAAATCTTATCCAGATCTGCCTGTAAAATTTCACAATCTTCTTCACTCTTCACACACCTACACAACTTCGCATCATCCGCAAACAAATTAATATAACTGTTTACTCCCTCTGGCATGTCATTAATATATACAAGGAAAAGTATTGGTGCCAGCACTGAGCCTTGTGGGACTCCACTCTCCACCACCAACCAGTCCGACTTTGCATCCCTTATTACCGTTCTCATCTCCCTCCATCTCAAGTAGTTTTCCATCCACTTTAACACTTTTCCTTTCAGTCCTCCATAAATCTCTAATTTCCATAACAGTCTCATGTGAGGTACCTTGTCAAAAGCTTTCTTTAAATCCAAATATACACAGTCCATCCATCCCTCTCTCTCTTGTATTTTGTCAACCACTCTTGAATAAAAGCTCAGTAGATTTGTTACACATGACCTCCCTTTCCTAAAGCCAAATTGATGATCCGATAATAACTTATGATCCTCCAGGAACCGTATCCAATATTTCTTTATCACCCTCTCACAAATCTTACCGACCACACTTGTTAGAGACACAGGTCTATAGTTAAGAGGCTCTTCCTTACTGCCTCCCTTATAAATGGGCACCACTTCAGCTCTCTTCCACTCTACTGGTACTTCCCTGTTTCTAATGAACACCTTATAATATCATATAATGGATCAATCAATTCTTCTCTACACTCCTTCAATAATTTTCCTGAAACTTCATCTGGTCCCATCGCTTTATCATCTTTAAGTTCCTCCAACATTTTATATAACTCCTTTTAGGTATCTTAATGTCATCCATGTGCACATTTCCTTGTACATTCTGAGGCTTTACAAACATTGTTTCTTCAGTAAATACTTGCTGAAACCTATTATTTAGCAATTCCGCTATATTCTTAGGGTCATCTACTATCCCTTGCTCTCCTTTTAATCTTTCAATGGACTCTCTCTTTTAAGTTTACCATTTATGAACCTGTAAAACAATTTTGGATGTTCCTTACTCTTGTCTACAATATCTTTTCAAATTTTCTTTCTTCCTCCTCCTTACCCTCACATACTCATTTCTCGCCACTCTATAATTCTCCTTATTTAGTATATTCCTGCTCTTTTCCATCTTTTCCAAGCCACATCTCTCTTTTCCTTAGCCTTAACACAAGTTGCATTAAACCAATCCTTTCTTCCTTCCTCTCTCGGTTTATACTTTGGTACAAATTTCATAACTCCTTCTTTATAATATTTCATAAAAATCTCATATTTCTTTTGCACTTCTCTGATTTGTAACATCTCCCAATCTAATTTTCTGAAATAATTTTTCAAACTTTCTGTGTCCATCTTTCTATAATTCAATCTACCACTCCTGTATGTCTCGTCCTTCCTTCGCTGTGTTGTTGCTATCTGCATTTCCATAACCACATGATCACTCTTTCCCAAAGGACATTTGTATTGTATATCTCCACATAGGTACACTTCTCTTGTTAACACCAAATCCAGTCTAGCCGGTTCATCATCTCCTCTATATCTAGTATTTTCCTTCACCCTCTGTTCCATCATATTTTCCATCATTAGATTAAGAAATCTCTCTCCCATGCTTCCTCTCCAACACCACTTACTAGATTTTCCCAATCCACCTCCTTACAATTAAAATCTCCTACTAGTATCACCTTTCTTTTTCCAGATAATACACTTTCCAAACTCTGTAAAGTATCCTTGATCATATTGTCGTATTCCTTAATGTCCAAGAATTTGTTTTAGGAGGTACATAGGTCACCATGATTATTAATTCTTTTCCATCACTTTTTATCCTTATGCTTATCACTTCTGCGTTGTTCTTCCCATACCAAACCTTATCCACATTTATTTATTTCTTCGTCATAATCATAACTCCTCCTCCACCTTTACTCTCTATCCTTTCTCCATATATTATATTTATTATCCAAATTTATCTTTGTTTTTCATGCAATTTTGTCTCAGTCAAACACACTATATCAGGCTTCTCCACCATCATATAGTCTTGCAATTCCAATCTACTTGACAGTATCCCATCTATATTAGTATACATTACGGTCCACCCACTGCTCCCTCTAGGGGTTCCTCCGCATTCCTTCTTTCCACATACCACTTTCTGACTCTCTCTCTATAACTCTCCAAAAACTTTTCTCTTTCCTCCTCAGACCGCTCATCATTTTTCCTTCTCGCCTCTTCCACCAATTCCTTATATCTTCTCCTCTCTTCCTCATTTCTATTCTTTCTCACAAACACCTCTTTACAACCTTCTATCTCTCTTAACTTTGATGTTCTATATAGGATATCCTCCAGATTGTTGTGACTTCAGTACTACTTTAATCGGTCTGCTCACTCCCTCCTTATACGGACCCAGTCTATGGATCTCTTCCACTTCTTCTTGTAGGTCTTTTTTCATCATCATTTAGATTTTTGAACAGATCTCTTACCGTTTTAATTCTTCCTTAATTCTCTTAGGCTTATATGTTATATTTTGTTCTTTCATCCCAAATATTAACACACTCTTCTTCTTTTCTGCTATTTCCCTTATCAATGTTTCCTTATTCTTCATTACATTAACCAGTTCCTTGGACCTTTCTTTTTGTCTTCCTTCAACTGATCTTTAATTATTTCTTGTAATCCAACCATCTCTGCTTCCTCGACTCAGTCCATTGTGTTTTCTTCAGTTCCCATTCCTTTCAAACCTTTCATTCTGCTCACTAATCATTTCCTTAAAGTCATCTTTCTCCTTTACTACTCTCTCCATTTTCTCCTCCAACCGTCTCTTGTATTTTTCAACCTCCACTCTCAAGTGTGCATTCTCATCCACCAATCGTTTTCATTTTCCTCCAGTCTCTTAACTCTTTCCTTCAAAGCCTTGCGAATTCTCTATCCTGCTCCTCCTCACTCCTCTGAACTTTTAATTCCTTCACCAACTCCTCAAATCTCTTCTCCAACATTACCAATCTACCTTGCATTGTTGCCCCTGTTGAAGATGGACTCATGCTTTGACTGGCCACTTTCGGCTTTGCTCCCTGGGCCTCATCGACATATTTTGAATTTGGTAATTTATTTCTTACCGGTCTATCCATTTTTTTACTCTTCCTGGGAGCATGTGGGTGTGTGGTCACTGGGGGCCAGGCCTGGTAGCTACGTGTGTGTGGTGGGATGCGTTGGCGGCTGCTATGGCTGGCCTTTGTGTGGTTCCCGCTCTGTCGTTTGGAGTGTGGAGGTTCTCACACCTCCGATCACTCCCATGTACACGCCACCAGGCTACATTCACTCTGTACACTCGTTCACTCGCTCTGGTTGCCCCTCAATACCAATAACGATTCTCACTCAAGCACATTGCTTAGCGTGTGGAGTGTTAGTTAGATGCCACTCTGAGCAGGAGGCACGTCCGCTCTCCATGGAGCGGTGTGTGTGTGTGTGTGTGTGTGTGTGTGTGTGTGTGTGTGTGTGTGTGTGTGTGTGTGTGTGTGTGTGTGGCCTGTCTCCATATCTACATTTATCCAACTTTTCCTTAAATTTGTGCACACTTCCTGCTGCTACAATCTATTTACTCAATCTATTCAAAATATTCACAGTCCTATTTGGAAAACAAAATTGTTTAATGTTTCTCAAACGCTGACTTTTCATGATCTTTTTGGAATGTCCTCTTGTTTGGCTACCTCCATTCTCTATCAGTGATACCAAGTCTTAGCCATCTATCTTTTCCATATGATTTAGTAACTTATATCTTGTTGTTAGATCTCCTCTTTCCCATATGTCCTTCAAAGATGGTAGTTCCATTTCATTTAGTCTTTCTTCATAGGAAAGATCCTTTATTTCTGACACCATCTTTGTAGTGGTGCTTTAGATTCTTTCTATTCCCTTGATGTCTTTCCACTAGTATGGTAACCACACCACTTCTGCATATTTTAGTCTGGGTCTTATCATAGTGGTTATGGTCTTTTCATCCTATTCTTGTCAATGTAGTGAAATGCTTACCCTGTCCTGTATGTTGATGCAAATAACCCATTCATGTGTCTTTCTGGAGTCAGGGTGTCTTGTATAATCACTCCCAGGTCTTTTCTTCACTCCTTTTCATTATAATATCTTCTCCCATTTTGTATTACCATGTAGGTCTTTTATTACTTTTACCCATTTCCATTACATGGCATTTCCTTGTACTAAATTCTAATTTCCACTCTTGGCTCCACCTCCAGATCTTGTTAATATCTTTCTGCAATTCCATACAGTCTTTTATGTTCCTTACTACAGTCAAAATTTCTGTTTTGACAGGTGTATCCCCACTCCTAGAAGGAGATATCCCTATAAAGAGCAAACTGTCAGAGATAGGTAGCTACTTAGCATCAAAAGCAGAAGAATATGATTCTTCTTATCATAAATGAAATCATCCTGGGACTAAACCTGAAATCGGTTGAGAAGTTGTGGTGTAGTGAAGTTGCTAAGTTTGTCACTTGAAGGTGGTGAGCAATGAGAGGTGAGTGACTACTGTTCCAGTGAGCTAATAGTTAGTTGTTGTGGTGATGAGTGAGTCATGGACATATAGTTGTGATGGGATTGATGAAGTCTAGATAAAGTTCAAAACATAATATGGCAACAAATTTATAACTTATGATAATTCATTTATATTGATACATTATCTTACACAAATCTTATGTAGTCTACGGTAAAGTAAAAGTTTCCTCTACTGTAATGGTAAGATACATACACAAATTTGTAATAAGGTATCAAGTATGGATTCACCCAAGTTGCCAAACATCATTTTAAGACATACTGGAGAAATATATAGGCTGCCAAGTCTAAAAATAGCCTTCACACCATATGATGTAAGTTGCAGTTACACGCTGTTCATTACATAATGTATCACAGTCAACAGGTTAGCTAAGGTATTAGTATTGAAATTGATGAGTGTTGTGAATAAGAATGATGGCAATAGTAGCAATGAACTCACTCACTTTATAATTGGTGTGGGCATTTTTAAGGACATCATACATCTTGATGTATTCTGGCAGATGGGTGAAGGAACCCACCGAGCCTGACCTGCCTGGTCGCCGGTCTTTCTCCTCAGAATCTTCCAAACAGAGAACAAGTGTTAGAAAGTGCTCTTCATACACAGACACACATACATACATACACACATATACAACATCATAAAATGCTCAATAGAAAATGGAACAGTGCCAATGGAGTGGAAAAGAGCTGAGGTGGTTCCCATATATAAGAGCGGAAGGAAGGAAGAACCTTTAAATTACAGGCCGGTATCACTAACTAGTGTAATATGCAAGATGTGTGAAAAAGTAATAAAGAAGCAATGGATCGAGTTTCTTGAAGACAACAAAATATTATCAAATAACCAATTTGGTTTTAGAAAAGGTCGGTCATGTGTGACAAATTTATTGACTTTCTACTCTAGAATAGTTGATAATGTACAAGAGAGAGAGGGATGGGTTGACTGTATTTATTTAGATCTAAAAAAGGCTTTTGATAAAGTGCCACATGAAAGATTACTATGGAAGTTAGAGGAGAAGGGTGGCTTAAAAGGAAGCACATTGAGATGGATAAAGAATTACTTAAGGGGGAGAGAAATAAGGACGATAGTTAAAGATATGAAGTCCAAGTGGAGAACAATAGACAGCGGAGTGCCACAGGGGTCAGTATTGGCACCAATACTTTTTCTCGTATATATAAATGACATGCCAGAGGGAGTGAACAGCTACATAAATCTGTTTTCTGGACGATGCGAAACTGTGCAGAGTCATTAAACAAAAAGAGGATTGTGAAATACTACAGGAAGACTTAAACAAGATCTGGAAATGGAGCAAAAAATGGGAGATGGAATTCAATGTGGACAAAAGCCATGTCATGGAAATGGGAAAAAGTGAAAGACGACCAGTGGGAATCTATAAGATGGGAGATGGAGTAGAACTAGAAAAAGTAAAAAAGGAAAAGGACTTGGGAGTGACAATGGAAGAAAATAATCAACCGGTTAGCCATATTGATAGAATTTTCAGAGAGACGTATAATTTGCTAAGGAATATTGGAGTAGCATTTCACTATATGGACAAGGAAATGATGAAGAAATTGATAAGTACTAAAATAAGACCTAGATTGGAATATGCAGGAGTTGTGTGGACTCCCCATAAAAAGAAACACATAAGAAAATTAGAGAGACTACAGAAAATGGCTACAAGAATGGTTCCAGAATTTAAAGGGATGGCATATGAGGAGAGACTAAAGGCAATGGATCTACCAACCTTGGAGCAGAGAAGAGAGAGGGGATCTGATACAAATTTATAAATTGATTAACAGAATGGATGAAGTGGATAATGAGAAACTGATCCTGAGAGAAGAATATGACTTTAGAAGCACAAGATCGCATAGTAAGAAACTAAGGAAGGGACGATGTCTGAGAGATATTAAAAATTTAGTTTCCATAAAGATGTGTTGAGACTTGGAACAGTTTGAGTGAGGAAGTGGTATCAGCAAAGAGTGTACATAGTTTTAAAGAAAAATTGGATAAGTGTAGATATGGAGACGGGACCACACGAGCATAAAGCCCAGGCCCTGTAAAACTACAACTAGGTAAATACAACTAGGTAAATACACACACATACACACAGGGATCATCAAAAAAATATTAAGAATCCAAAGGATCACTACAATGATGGTGTCAGAAATAAAGGATCTTCCCTATGAAGAAAGACTGAAGGAAATGGAACTGTCATCTTTGAATGAAAGATGGGAAAGAGAAGATCTAATAACAATGTGTAAGTTAGTAAACCATATGGAAAAGATAGATAGACAAGACCTGGTATCACTCACGGAGGATGGAGGTAGGAGAACAAGAGGACACTCCAAGAAGATCAAGAAAAGTTAGTATTCGAGAAACATGAAAAAGTTTAGTTTTTCACACAGGACGGTGGATATTTGGAACAGATTAAGCAAAGAGACTGTAGCAGCAGAAAGTGTGCACAAATTTTAGGTAAAGTTGGATAAATATATATATGGAGATGGGCCACTATGAAACCAGCTCAAACCCTGTAATATACAACTAGGTAAATACAATTAGTTAAACAGACTGCGCAATCGCCCAAAAAGCGCATATGAACAGTTGCTCCTGATGGGATTCTGACAACTCCAAGCAAAACAGCCTGGTGATGTATTACAGGGAGAGAGGAGGCTAGTTTTGTTTTCTGCCTCCAAATTGTGATATACTGCTGTGGTGAAACAGTACAAACAACAACGGAAGACAATACAAGTGTAGATGGCATGGCCGGTAGAAGAAGACTACTCTCCATAAGGTTAATTTTTCTAATCTGCATTTTTACTTACAGTTTTTTGTTCATATCTTCATTAAATCCCTGAAAAGGTGATCCCTGCATTTCCACGCTGTCATTTAAGGCAAAAGCCATGACTGCACTTTTATGTATGTTTACCTCTTTAGAATCCTTTATTTACTGATAGAAGACAGGATCTTCCACAAATTAATAGCACTATTTCTGTACATAACATTTCTATGTACGGTCAGTGGTTGATGGTTTGTTTACAGATCAGCTGTTCCATGTTCACTCTCCACTACTGCCAGGGTGTGTGCGCGTATTTACCGAGTTGTCTTTGCCTAGTTGTAATGTTGACCCTCGTTAACTCGGACAAATAGGGAAAAAGGTTGGTCCAACAAACAGGAATATCAGACTTATACAAATTCTACCACCCCACCAAAAAAAAAAACAGGCAGGCAGTTCAACTCAGATTTATTTTGGGATTATTCTCTCTCCAAAACCTTCAGTCCCTAATTTACCACATGGTGTAGTTAATTTTTTTGATAATTAAATATCCTTTCCATCAGGAAGCCATTTTTAAATGTCTCATGTGGTTGCATCATAGCATGACTCACACCCTAAAAAATGATGTATCACTTAATGTTTGTGTCTATGTAGAAATCTTACATGAATATTTTTCTCTCTTGATAAATTTCAACCTTTGTCTCTCTCTCACTCAGTGACTCAGTACGTGGCCAGGCGTCAAGAGGGATCATGCGCCATTTAGCTCTCAAATTTTTCAGAAATAATGACGTCCTTACAGGCAAAAATTTGATGAGAATTAGAATCAGAAACTTCAAGAAAACAAGACAAAAAGAAACCAATGCATAATTGCAGACAGTTGTGGCTGACAGCTTGACCTTGAATCCTCATCTCCCCTCCGTCACTTGTGTTATCACCCCCTCCTAGACCCTCGCCTCATTGCCATGCAAAGACACCCTCTGTCTATATCATAAGACTGCTATAATCTTTTCAAACACAGTTGTTTTTCTCACTACCTTCATCATGACAACTATACATCACATAACTCTCATAATAATACTATTACGAAAGATTATTTTGAGAGAGAGGTATAAAGTGGACAAGATGAGTAACAATTACTTCACAGCATCATTATCTCACTTCAACATACTAAGAGTATCCAGTTCAGTCATAAAACGGCAGATTGCCGTAACGCTGCTGATGGCTCCTTCCGAACCTTCATCACAAAAAGTCTAAGGGAATTAACCAAAGTGGTGTGTGTGTGTGTGTGTGTGTGTGTGTGTGTGTGTGTGTGTATTCACCTAGTTGTAATTTTACAGGGCCTGGGTATCATACTGTGTGGCCCCGTCTCCATATCTACACACATCCAACTTTCCTTTAAAACTATGCACACTCCTTGCTGACACCACCTCCTCACTCAAACCATTCCACACCTCCACACATCTTTGTGGGAAACTATATTTCTTCACATCCTTCAAGCATATTCCTTGGCTATCTTTTTACTATGCGATCTTGTAGTTCTATTTAAGTTTTCCTCTCTCAACATCATTTGCTCATTATCCACTTCATCCAGTCCATTCAACAGTTTATAAACCTGTATTAAATCTCCTCTTTCTCTTCTTTGTTCCAAGGTAAGCAAATTCATTTCTTTTAATCTCTCCTCATAGGTCATTTCTGCCAATTCCGGAACCATTTTTGTTGCCATTCTCTGCAATCTCTCCAACTTCCTTATATGCTTCTTTTTATAAGGGGACCAAACCACTCCAGCATATTCCAATCTTGGTCTAATTACCATACTAATTAATTTCTTCATCATATCTTTATCCATATAATGGAAGGCTAATCCAATATTTTTATCAAATTATACGTTTCTCCAAACATCTTATCAATATGAGCCTCAAACTGCCCATGGTCTTGTATTATCACTCCCAAATCCTTTTCCTTTTCCACCTTTTTCAACACTACTTCTTCACCCATCTTATATGACCCTCTTGGCCGTCTTCCACTCTTCCCATCTCCATCACATGACTTTTGCTCAGATTAAATTCCATTTGCCACCTCTTGCTCCACTCCCAAATCTTATCCAGGTCTGCCTGTAAAATTTCACAATCTTCTTCACTCTTCACACACCTACACAACTTCGCATCATCCGCAAACAAATTAATATAACTGTTTACTCCTCTGGCATGTCATTAATATATACAAGGAAAAGTATTGGTGCCAGCACTGAGCCTTGTGGGACTCCACTCTCCACCACCAACCAGTCCGACTTTGCATCCCTTATTACCGTTCTCATCTCCTCCATCTCAAGTAGTTTTCCATCCACTTTAACACTTTTCCTTTCAGTCCTCCATAAATCTCTAATTTCCATAACAGTCTCATGTGAGGTACCTTGTCAAAAGCTTTCTTTAAATCCAAATATACACAGTCCATCCATCCCTCTCTCTCTTGTATTTTGTCAACCACTCTTGAATAAAAGCTCAGTAGATTTGTTACACATGACCTCCCTTTCCTGAAGCCAAATTGATGATCCGATAATAACTTATGATCCTCCAGGAACCGTATCCAATATTTCTTTATCACCCTCTCACAAATCTTACCGACCACACTTGTTAGAGACACAGGTCTATAGTTAAGAGGCTCTTCCTTACTGCCTCCCTTATAAATGGGCACCACTTCAGCTCTCTTCCACTCTACTGGTACTTCCCTGTTTCTAATGAGCACCTTATAATATCATATAATGGATCAATCAATTCTTCTCTACACTCCTTCAATAATTTTCCTGAAACTTCATCTGGTCCCATCGCTTTATCATCTTTAAGTTCCTCCAACATTTTATATAACTCCTTTTAGGTATCTTAATGTCATCCATGTGCACATTTCCTTGTACATTCTGAGGCTTTACAAACATTGTTTCTTTAGTAAATACTTGCTGAAACCTATTATTTAGCAATTCCGCTATATTCTTAGGGTCATCTACTATCCCTTGCTCTCCTTTTAATCTTTCAATGGACTCTCTCTTTTAAGTTTACCATTTATGAACCTGTAAAACAATTTTGGATGTTCCTTACTCTTGTCTACAATATCTTTTTCAAATTTTCTTTCTTCCTCCTCCTTACCCTCACATACTCATTTCTTGCCACTCTATAATTCTCCTTATTTAGTATATTCCTGCTCTTTTCCATCTTTTCCAAGCCACATCTCTCTTTTCCTTAGCCTTAACACAAGTTGCATTAAACCAATCCTTTCTTCCTTCCTCTCTCGGTTTATACTTTGGTACAAATTTCATAACTCCTTCTTTATAATATTTCATAAAAATCTCATATTTCTTTTGCACTTCTCTGATTTGTAACATCTCCTCCCAATCTAATTTTCTGAAATAATTTTTCAAACTTTCTGTGTCCATCTTTCTATAATTCAATCTACCACTCCTGTATGTCTCGTCCTTCCTTCGCTGTGTTGTTGCTATCTGCATTTCCATAACCACATGATCACTCTTTCCCAAAGGACACTTGTATTGTATATCTCCACATAGGTACACTTCTCTTGTTAACACCAAATCCAGTCTAGCCGGTTCATCATCTCCTCTATATCTAGTATTTTCCTTCACCCTCTGTTCCATCATATTTTCCATCATTAGATTAAGAAATCTCTCTCCCATGCTTCCTCTCCAACACCACTTACTAGATTTTCCCAATCCACCTCCTTACAATTAAAATCTCCTACTAGTATCACCTTTCTTTTTCCAGATAATACACTTTCCAAACTCTGTAAAGTATCCTTGATCATATTGTCGTATTCCTTAATGTCCAAGAATTTGTTTTAGGAGGTACATAGGTCACCATGATTATTAATTCTTTTCCATCACTTTTTATCCTTATGCTTATCACTTCTGCGTTGTTCTTCCCATACCAAACCTTATCCACATTTATTTATTTCTTCGTCATAATCATAACTCCTCCTCCACCTTTACTCTCTATCCTTTCTCCATATATTATATTTATTATCCAAATTTATCTTTGTTTTTCATGCAATTTTGTCTCAGTCAAACACACTATATCAGGCTTCTCCACCATCATATAGTCTTGCAATTCCAATCTACTTGACAGTATCCCATCTATATTAGTATACATTACGGTCCACCCACTGCTCCTCTAGGGGTTCCTCCGTATTCCTTCTTTCCACATACCACTTTCTGACTCTCTCCTATAACTCTCCAAAAACTTTTCTTTTCCTCCTCAGACCGCTCATCATTTTTCCTTCTCGCCTCTTCCACCAATTCCTTATATCTTCTCCTCTCTTCCTCATTTCTATTCTTTCTCACAAACACCTCTTTACAACCTTCTATCTCTCTTAACTTTGATGTTCTATATAGGATATCCTCCGCAGATTGTTGTGACTTCAGTACTACTTTAATCGGTCTGTTCACTCCCTCCTTATACGGACCCAGTCTATGGATCTCTTCCACTTCTTCTTGTAGGTCTTTTTTCATCATCATTTAGATTTTTGAACAGATCTCTTACCTTTTTTTAATTCTTCCTTAATTCTCTTAGGCTTATATGTTATATTTTGTTCTTTCATCCCAAATATTAACACACTCTTCTTCTTTTCTGCTATTTCCTTATCAATGTTTCCTTATTCTTCATTACATTAACCAGTTCCTTGGACCTTTCTTTTTGTCTTCCTTCAACTGATCTTTAATTATTTCTTGTAATCCAACCATCTCTGCTTCCTCGACTCAGTCCATTGTGTTTTCTTCAGTTCCCATTCCCTTTCAAACCTTTCATTCTGCTCACTAATCATTTCCTTAAAGTCATCTTTCTCCTTTACTACTCTCTCCATTTTCTCCTCCAACCGTCTCTTGTATTTTTCAACCTCCACCTTCAAGTGTGCATTCTCATCCACCAATCGTTTTCATTTTCCTCCAGTCTCTTAACTCTTTCCTTCAAAGCCTTGGAATTCTCTATCCTGCTCCTCCTCACTCCTCTGAACTTTTAATTCCTTCACTAACTCCTCAAATCTCTTCTCCAACATCACCAATCTACCTTGCAATGTTGCCCTGTTGAAGCTGGACTCATGCTTTGACTGGCCACTTTTGGCTTTGCTCCTGGGCCTCATCAACATATTTTGAATTTGGTAATTTATTCCTTACCGGTCTATCCATTTTTCCTTACTTTTCCTGGGAACATGTGGGTGTGTGGTCACTGGGGGCCAGGCCTGGTAGTTACGTGTGTGGTTGGATGCGTTGGTGGCTGCTATGGCTGGCCATTGTGGGTTTCCGCTCTGTCGTTTGGAGTGTGGAGGTTCTTCCACCTCCGATCACTCCCATGTACACGCCACCAGGCTACGTTCACTCTGTACACTCGTTCACTCGCTCTGGTCGCCCCTCAATAGCAATAACTGTGTGTGTGTGTATTTACCTAATTGTATTTACCTAATTGTAACATACGGGAAAAGAGCTATGCTCGTGTTGTCCCGTCTCCATATCTATTAATGTCCAGCTTTTTCTTAAAATCATGAATATTCCTTGCGTTGACCACTTCCACGTCTAAACTATTCCATGCTTCCACCCTTCTATGAGGGAAGCTATATTTTTCACATCTCTCCTATAAGTGGCCATTTTAGTTTTTCCCATGCCCTCTCGACATTCTTTCATTCCACATACACAGATCTTCCCTATCCATTTTTTCCATGCCAATCATCACTCTGTATATTGCTATCAGGTCTCCCCTTTCTCTTCTGTTTTCCAGGGTCGGAAGTTGCATTCTTTTCAGTCTGTCTTCATAAGTCAAATCTCTTAAGTGTGTGTGTGTGTGTGTGTGTGTGTGTGTGTATTTACCTACGGTTCAAGCAGGTTTCATAGCATCCTGTCTCCATATCTACACTTAACTAATTTTTCTTTAAAGTTATGCACATTGTGTGCTGTAACAACTTCATCACTCAATGCATTACACTTTTCCACCGTTCTGTGTGGAAAACTGTATTTTCCAATATCCTTCACACACTGCCTCTTCCTAGTCTTTTTTGCATGTCCTCTTGTCCTTCCAGCTTCTTCTGTCACCAGCACCAGGTCTTCCTTGCCTATCTCTTCAATGTCATTAATATTTCATTCAATGTTATTAGGTCTTCTCTTTCTTTTCTATCTTGTAAGGTTGGCAGTCCCATTTCCTTGAGCCTTTCTTCATATGTTAGGTGCTTTAGTTCTGGTACCATCTTTGTAGCTATCTTCTGGATCTGTTCTAATCTTCTCATATCCTTTTTCAAGCTCAGTGACTACACCACTGCTGCATATTCCAACTTTGGATGAACCATGCTCGTAATAATATTTTTCATCATATCTTTGTCCAAGTAATGAAATGCCACTCTTATATTAGTCAACATTTTATATGATAATCCAAATATCTTGTTTATGTGTTTTTCAGGGCTCAGATTTTCCTGTATAATGACTCCCAGATCTTCTTCCTCTTTAGTCTTAATTATTTGATCCTCTCTCATCAAATAGTTCCATACTGGTCTTCTTTTGCTCTTTCCTAGTTCCATCATGTGACATTCCTTGGCATTAAACTCCGATATCCACTTTCTACTTCACTCATAGATCTTATATCTTACTGTAACAGCAGACAGTCCTCTCTGGTTTTGATAACTTTTAGCAGCTTTGCATCATCAGTAAATAAATTAATATAACTGTTTACCCCAATGTGAATGTCATTAACATAAATCTGAAACATAATGGGAGTTAACACTGACCCTTGTAGCACTCCGCTTGTTACTTTACCCCAAGAGTATGTATCTCTGATAACAGATCTCGTCTTTCTATCCTTCAAATAATCTCTTGTCCATTCTAGCAAAGTTCCTCGCAGTCCTCCTATGTTCTCTAATTTCCAAAGTAATCTTCCAAGAGGGACTTTATAAAAAGCCTTTTATAAATCCAGGTACACTGTGTTCACCCATCCATCTTTGTTTTCCAGTCCTGCAATAACTCTCAAGTAGAAGATTAATAAGTTTGATACACATGACCGCCCTGTCCTGAATCCAAATTGTCTGTTTGATATGACTTGCTCCTCTTCTAGAAATTTAACCCATTTTTCTTTGGTAATTATTTCACATAACTTCCCCAAAACACTTGTAAGTGACACTGGTCTGTAGTTTAGTGTTTTAGTTGCCTTTTCTCATTTAAATATCAGTACATTTATGTTGGCTCTCTTCCATTCTAGTGGAACTTTCCCTTCATTTATTGAACTTGTAATTATTTCCCAAACTGGATCTGGCCCCATTGCTTTTCTGACATCCAACTTATCCAATAATCTTCCAATATCCTCCTTGTGCACTGCAATCTCCTGTAATCCTTGGCAATGCAATGTCCTATTAGGTTCTGTAAAATCTTCTACAGTGAACACCATTTTCAAGCTCTCATTCATTATTTTACCCATTTCCTTCACTGCTTGGTATGTCTTCCCTCCTTTAATGATTTATCTATTGTTTCCTCATTCTTCATTTTGTCATTTATAACACTTGTACAAAAGTTTGGGTTGGTCTTTGCTTTTATTCAACATATCTTTCTCAAAGTTTCTTTCTCTCTCATTACTTTAATGTATTAATTTCTCCCATCCCTGTACTGCCATCTGTTATTGTCACTTCTCTGTTTTATGAGTTTTTTCCAAGCTTTATCTTTTGCCTTTTTAGCTTGTATGCATCTAGCATTATACCAGGCATGTATTTTTTCTTAACTCTGTAAACAGGTACACATTTCTTTACTCCTTCATTATACTTCTGTAAGAATATTTCATATTTCCCTTGTACTGTCTTTCTGTACATAATGTTTCTCCACTCAATATCAGCAAAAAAAGATCCTTAATTTTTCAAAATCTGCTCTTACATAATGTAATCTCTCTCCTTTATAGTCCATCATCTCTGTAACTTATCTCACCTTCCTCCTGAATTTGCATCTCTAATGTCACATGATCACTTCTACCCATTGGACAAAGGTATTGTATGATTGGAGGGGGCTCTGGTTTCTTTGTGAATACTAGGTGAAGCAACAATGGTTCTTCTTCTCCCCTGCACCTTGTTGATTCCTCCACCCACTGGTCCATTGTATTAACCATAGTCAACTGTAACACTTCCTCGCTCCACTGTTCAACATTATCCATTACTTCCATCTCTCTCTAGTTTACTTTTTTACAGTTAGTCTCCAACTAAAAAGTATTTTTCTATCTCTACTTATCATATTACCTAGGCACTTAATCACATCTCTGCATATCTTTATGTTCTTCTGTTCCCCATGAATTTGTCTTAGGTAGCATATATGTAACTATAAATTTTCTCTTCTTCACTTTCTCTGTTCTGATTGTTACTCCCATTACTTCCACTTTGTCCTCTCCATATTGCTCATCCTCCACACACATATATTATCACAAACCATTATTAGCACTCCTCCTCCTCCTTTATCCTTCCTGTCTCTCCTCCAGCTATTATATCCCTTCTCTTTAAAGTTAACATGGATCTGCTCTCTTAGTTTACTTCGGCAAGCCACAATGTCTGCTAGGGGCGCAACACATGAGGCAGGACTCTGTCGAGGTCCAGGAGCCCTTCTGTCCGCTGTGAGAGGTCGGAGCGAGGAGATAAGGCTGGCCACTTCAATGAGCGGGAGGGAGGCAGAAACCAGTCTACTCCTGCTTCTCCTGCTACACATCACAAAGGTAATGATGACCCATGGACTGTTGTTATGGATGCTATTGCTGAACTTAGGTATGATATGGCTTTGCTTAAAGGGGAGAGACGGGCAGCAGGAGCCGGCTCGGTTTTGGGGGCTGACTCACCTCCCCACGGTTCACGGATCAGCATGGCAGCGGACGCAGCTCACCCTGTATCCTCTAATGTCCCGCCTCCAGGGCCTTGGGGCTCGACCGGGAGCTTTTCTGGTTTCAGGTCTGACTCAGCTGTTAGCGATGAGGAAGGGGAACTGGTTGAGGAGGTCCAGTCAGGTAGTGTGTTACTTCAGGCTGCTAAATCCTTTGGCCCTACTGACGATATCTCCGAGGATGTGGACAAGGATGTGGCAGGTATGGTTAACCATCTGTTCACTAATGGCATGCGGGCAGTGGATTACGAAGATATATTGGATGATGACATCACCAAACGACCTAGTAATTGCCAGGTGCTTTCCCCTATTGAATGCAATGTGCAGGTCTTGAATGCCTTGAACTCTGAGGCTAGGAAATCATACTTTCGCCTGAAGGAGGTTAGCAAAGATATTGTTAAGGCAGCTTCTATTGTGGTGAAGTCTCTGACTATCCTGGACCGTGTTGCAAATGATGAAGGACACTCTGTGATGGCGCAGGAGGTCGCCAAGCTCAATGGGTCCCTGGCACTGCTCGGGAACGCCAACTTCAGGTATACCTTGACTCGACGACACATCATTAAGAGAGAAATTAATCAAAAGTATGCTCATTTGTGTTCTTCCTAGGTACCCATGACCCAGCTGTTGTTTGGTGATGATATCTCACAATCTGCCAAGCAAATCGAAGAAGCGGAAAAACTTTGCAGCAAGTTCTCCTCCAAGAAGCACCATCCGTTTTGGACCTTTGGCTCTAGGCAACCTGGTGGGGTTAGACCTCGGGGTTTCTTCGGGAAGACTCCTTTTCGCGGCTCCTCGTTGAGGTATCATCCCTATGGACAACGCAGAGGCAGCCCGGGGGGAGACAGCCAGCACACCACTCCACGTCCAGCCTCGATGTCAAAAAACTCGAGGGGCCGGAGACACAGCAATCCACGGCACTAATCCAGGTGGGCCTACAGTTTGAGGCAGGTCAGCTTCAATATTTTCTAGATGAATGGTGCAAACTTACACATGACCTTTATATTCTCGACATCGTGAAACACTGCCATCTTGATATTGATGAGTCTCAGATAGCCCATTTGTTTTCAGATGACATTGTATACAATTTTAGCAAGGCGGAGCATGATATTATTGATTGTGAAATTCAAAAGTTACTTACCCCTAAAGTCATTAAGCTTACTCATAGATAGGATCAACAAATTCTCTCCACCATTTTCTTAAGGAAAAAAAAAAAGAACGGGGAGTTCAGAATGGTAATTAACTTAGAAAAGTTGAATAAACACATTCCATACAAACATTTTAAGATGGAAAATTTTGATCAAGCTCTCAGTCTCATTAGTCAAGGTGACTACATGGCCTCCATTGATCTCCACCATGCTTACTATTCGATGAAAATTGCAGAAGAACAACAAAAGTATTTATGCTTCAGATGGTCAGGAAAATTTATCAATTCACTTCATTTGCTTCACTAAACTTATGAAAGTGATGGGATTCTGTATTGATGATTCAATCAGGACATCCTTCATTTGCTTCAGAAAGTGGGATTCTGTATCAATCAGAAAAAATCAGTTTTGGTTCCCACTACACATATTGAGTACCTAGGCAATATTATTGACTCAGTGCACATGACAGTTATTCTACCAGACTGTAGGAAGGAAAATTTTTTACAGCACTGCTCGCTTCTGATTCAGAAAAAGAGAACAAAAATCAGAGAAGTAGCGAGGGTTATTGGACTGCTGGTTGCTGCCATCCCAGCAGTGGAATTTGGAAAGTTGCATTACAGGAAGATAGAAAGGGCTAAGATTATGGCATTAGAACATGTGAATAGCAACTTTGATAAATGGATGGCTATCCCAGATGAGATTAGGATGGAGTTGCATTGGTGGATCAATGAACTTGACTCTCAGGACAGGAAAATTTTTAGACCAGCGCCTGCAATTGCCCTCTTTAATGACGCATCGAACTTGGGTTGGGGAGGATGTGTCAATGAAGTTACTACCAACGGCAGGTGGTCAGATGAGGAAAGTACTCTGCACATTAATGCGCTGGAACTCAAGGCTATCTTGTTTGCGCTGCGATCCTTTATTCACCATCTTAGAGGGCAACATATTAAAGTTTTGTGTGATAACACTACTGCTATTAATTATGTTAATGAAATGGGGGGTATTAAGTCCCCTGTTTGTAATAACCTTGGACATTTGGGATTGGTGCATCAGGAACTCTGCGTGGATTACTGCGGCCCACATTCCTGGTCGGCTGAACACTTCAACCGACACAGCGTCACGTACCTTTAATGACAGGCACGAATGGCAGTTTAACATAGAAATTTTTCAGTAGTTGTGACTCATCTTCGGTACACCTTGTATTGACTTATTTGCCTCTCGCCTAAAACAAACAGTTGAACCGTTTCTGTTCCTGGAGGCCGGACCCTGAGGCAGAGCATGTTGATGCTCTTACGCTGAATTGGGCGCATTTTCAGCTGGTTTACCTTTTTCCTCCCTTCTCTCTGATCCCTAGATGCCTCCAGAAGCTGCGGGAGGAGGAAGTGACCGGATGGATGGTAGAGCCCCTTTGGGTGTCACAACCTTGGTGGGGCACCCTTCTATGGTTGCTGGTTGACAATCCTTGTGTCATCAGATACCGGGAGAGGGTCCTTGTGCACCCTTCGTCAGCGGAGGTGCATCCAATCCTGAGGCACACAGAACTGATGGCTTGTCGGCTCTCCGGAGACAGCTGCAAGAACGAGGCATATCGGAAGAGGGTAAGTACATAATTTTGGCCTCCTGGAAACCAGGAACCGAGAAATAGTACCATCCCCACATCAACAGGTGGACAAACTTTTGTCGTGGAAGGAACCTCAATCCCTTTAATCCCTCTGTGACAGACACAATTAACTTTCTGTCTGACACCTTTCACAGAGGGGTTGGCTACGATTCCGTCAACAAGGCAAGGGGAGCACTCTCAGCCCTCGGCATTGTGGTGGACGGATGTAGAGTAGGCAACCATCCATTAGTCAGCAGGTTTCTGCGAGGGGTCTTTAACTTGAGACCGCCCAAACCCAGGTATGCTGAAACCTGGGATGTACGGCCAGTGTTACAGAAACTTAGGCACATGGACCTTTTACACAGCCTCTCCCTTAAAGACTTAACACTCAAGTTAGTGATGTTGATGGCGCTGACTCAAGTCGCAAGGGTGCAGACCTTGCATTTACTATTGAGGGATGGAATTAGTTTTGGTGAGGCCTCCGTTTCAGTCCATTTAGGTGGTAATATCAAACAATGCAGACCCAAATTCAATGTTCAACTGGTACGGTTTCATGCTTACTCACAGGATGTGAGATTGTGCGTGGTGACGACTCTGAAAAAGTATATTGAATACACTGACAAACTAAGGAAGGATTTTGGTAATGACCATGGCAAACTTCTCATAAGCTGCATCAGACCTCATAAGTTTGTGTCCAAAGACACTGTGGTAAGGTGGCTAAAGGTTATGTTGGGCATTTGTGGGATTGACACCACAAAGTTCACTGCAGGCAGCGTGCGCCCAGCATCCACCTCCAAGGCCAAAGCCTTAGCGGTGCCCATTTCTACCATCATGGCCAAGGCCAGCTGGACACAGACCACTTTTGCATGGCACTACATCAAGCACATCATTCAGGAATCTGATGCATTCCAACAGGCAGTTCTTGGTTCTGTGTAAGTTCAGTATGTATTGGTAACTTACATACATGTTACACTAAGTTTTTGTTTCTTTACTGAAGGTGTAAGCTACTTGACATGGGACTTTTATTTTCATGTTTTCAAGCGATGGGAAGGTTTATTAGAAGGTTCAGTACAACATCCACATGGCTTTAAAATCTCATGTGTTGCACCCCCTAGCAGACATTGTGGCTTGCCGAAGTAAAATTACGGAAGTGCATGAGACTTACCTTTGGTCAGTTGAAATGTGCTTCTGGTTTTACGAGGCAAGCCATGTCTGCTAGAAGGGTGCTTTCACATGCCCTCCTCGCCCCCCCCTTCGTAAGGCAGCGGTATTTGCTATTTCATCTGGCTTCCCTTACGACAGGATTTCTTCTTACTATAACATACACATTCATGTGGGTGCTTGTACACTTCAAATTCTGACTGTGTGGAGCAACGCGGTGTTATCTCATGTAAAAGCACCCTTCTAGCAGACGTGGCTTGCCTCGTAAAACCAGAAGCACATTTCAACTGACCGAAGGTAAGTCTCGTGCACTTCCATAATTTTTTTCAACGATACACATTACATCCAGCTTTTACTCTCTCAAATAATCCCTAACCTTCAACATGCTTGATAACAACCCATTTATATTAGTATAAGTCATTCTTAATTTCTTGCCTCCTCCACGACCTCCTCTTTCTTTTGTAGGTACCACTTCTCTAGTCTCATATCCAGAAACCTCCAGTAAAAATTCTTTTTCTCTATCTCTGTCCTTTTCTCGCTTTTTTTCTTCTTACCTTCACTTCTCAGCACTCTCTCCTTTTCCCTCTCCTCTAGGTTCATATCTCTTTTTATCCACATATCCTTGTGTTCAGTATCATCATCCACCTTCCCTTTCCTAGCCATAATTTCTTCTACTGCCATTTGGCATCTCATTCTCACTTTCATTGGTCTCCTGCCCCCTTCACTGTATCTTCCTAGCTTGATCCTTTCACTCCAGTTGCTTGCCGTCCTGAACTTGTTTGATAATAATTTTGGCCAATTCTCTCTCTGTTCATGTTCTCTCATGAATTTATTTGGATTTTTCTATTCCTGCATCCGATAAATCACAGAACGTTTCCTCTTATCCACTGTATCTCGCACAAGATCCTCTTTCTCTTTAATTACTTGTATTACAGTGACTTCTGTGTTTTCCTGAATTTGTCTCTTTATTTCCTCCAAAAATTTGACTTTTTCCTCTTCCTGTTCTTGCTTCCATGCATTTTGTAGTTCCTTCAGCTTGTTTTCCCCCAATCCACCTTCTACTCTGTCCACAATCCCATCCTACACTTTTACCTGTAAGCTTCTTAAGGAGTTTTCAAAGTCTTGGCATGTGGCTTTTAGTATGTCATTTTGTTTCTTTATTTCTTGCATTTCCTTTAAGGTGGTAATTCGATGACTCGATATCAATATCGGTTTTTTGGCTCTCCCATTGCTATTTTTTCACCGAATTCAATAATATTTATACACAAGGTGTACGTTTATGGTGTACGTCTTCAGTGTTAATTTGGTACACAAATGTGGCGTAGTTTTTTTGCAATAAATATTTTTTCGGCGATAAGAAAATAATTCAAAATACCATTATAAAATCAAAACTAATAACAGTGTGGCAATTTCCTCTTAACCACATATAATATACATAACAACAAATAAATGTTAGCATCGGCATACACATAACCTATGTTATAACAATTTCATTACACGCCAAATTGTTACCTTTTTTTTCATCAAAATTTGAGTTTATAAGCCTGTTGTAAATTTATTTGAGTGAGTTCATGCATTATCATGCTAGCATTTGTTAAGATGAGGTTGTTGATCATTTTGCTGCAAAAATTTTGAAATTGACCAATTACTGAAAAGTTATTCAACAGTATATGCTGAAAACTGAAAGTTGAGAAAACGCATTTTTCTGTGAACATCTTCAAAACCCCCACATAACTCGCTTCCTCACTCGGGGCAACGGTTTCCTAGCAGGTGGGCTTTAAGATAGGAGGTACCCTAAAAGTATCCCCTTTAGCCCATAAATTCCCGTGAAAAGCCCACATGGTATAAAAAAAAAAAAAATAAATAACTCACTCCAATATGTACCAAACTCAGATATGTACTTACATAATCCCTTGACAACTGCTTGGAGGCTGGTAGTGGCTGTTTAGATAGTTTCAGGCCATGTTACATCATGGCCTTACACGTGGCATTGTCACAATTTGGGAACCCAACACGTGTAAAATACGATCAACAGGTAGGCTGCACGCACGCACTCCCTAAGGCTGTATCGATTGGTACTGAGGGAGTAGCGTCTTCCTCACCCTCACTGCCTGATACTAAACTATCGTACATCACGCAAAAATAAATAAAACAGCTCAAAAAAAATAATAAATACAAGCAAAACAAAGACTAGAAGAAAAAGGGGCGTATGCACGCTTGGGTATTGAAAGGGCCGGCCCTTTAAACCCGCTATTACCAGGTAAGTAGTGCGTTATGTGCCTGGCAACTTCGGCCATGGCTTCCCCTCTCCAGAGACGAACCCAAGTACCAAGTTTCCAATTTTTCAATTTTTTTGACCAAATTAACGAATTTCCACCTTAATCCCTGATTGATTGCACTGACCTTCTCACATTCTACCAATCTCAATATCACCTCTGTGTTTTCTGTTGTCAGTCTGTTCTGTTTGCCCATTAGACTCGACATCACTTCTTCATGTACCTTAACTCCTTTTCTACACTGATCAACCACCTCATACTACCTCGTTTGTCCCTGAATCCAGAAAAATTCTTGTCCATAATATCCTCAATCAGTTCCCTTAGTCCAACACGAGTTTCAATGTACTGCTGGTATTCACACGATGGCATATGTTTTGATTCTATCATACATCTAGCAGCACCACTCTATTCCATCACTTTCTCTCTCCTTATTTATTATGGAGACAGGAGAAACTATGGCCCCCTCCCCCCCTCCTGTACATATGTCTAGGTCAGGTTCCAGCTCCTGTTGTAGCTTTTCCCTGTGAGTTGCTCAGAAAAGTCTTGACGGTACGGTGTCTCACAAGTGTGTGTGTGTGTGTGTGTGTGTGTGTGTGTGTGTGTGTGTGTGTGTGTATTTATCTAGTTCTATTTACCTAGTTGTAGTTTTACCGGGCATGGGCTTTATGCTCGTGTGGCCCCATCTCCATTATCCACTTGATCCATTCCGTTGATCAATTTATAAACTTGTATCAGATCCCCTCTCTGCCTTCTCTATTCCAGGGTTGGTAGATCCATAGCCTTTAGTCTCTCCTCATATGTTATCCCTTCAAATTCTGGAACCATTCTTGTAGCCATTTTTTGTAGTCTCTCCAACTTCCTTATGTCTTTCTTTTTATGAGGGATCCACAATACTCCTGCATATTCCAATCTAGGTCTTATTATAGTACTTGTCAATTTCTTCATCATTTCTTTGTCCATATAGTGAAATGCTACTCCAATATTCCTTAGCAAATTATATGTCTCTCTGAAAATTCTATCAATATGGCTTACTGGTTGAGTGTTTTCTTCCATCGTCACTCGTAAGTCTTTTTCCTTTTTTACTTTCTCCAGTTCTACTCCATCCCCCATCTTATAGATTCCCACGGGTCGTCTTTCACTCTTTCCCATTTCCATGACATGGCTTTTGTCCACATTGAATTCCATTTCCCACTTTTCATTCCATTCCCAGATCTTAATTAGATCTTCCTGCAGTATTTCACAACCCTCTTTTTGCTTTATAACTCTGCACAGTTTCATATCATCCGCAAACAGATTTATGTAGCTGTTCACTCCTTCTGGCATGTCGTTAATATATATGAGAAAAAGTATTGGTGCTAATGCTGATCCCTGTGGCACTCCGCTTTCTACTGCTCTCCACTTGGACTTCGTATCTTTAACTACTGTCCTTATTTCTCTACCCCCCTCAAATAATTTTCCATCCATCTCAATGTGCTTCCTTTTAAGCCACCCTTCTCCTCTAACTTCCATAGTAATTTTGCATATGGCACTTTGTCAAATGCCTTTTTTAAATCCAAGTAAATACAGTCAACCCATACCTCTCTCTCTTGTACTCTATCAATTATTCTAGAGTAGAAACTCAGTAAATTACTTACACACGACCGTCTTTTTCTAAAACCAAATTGGCTATTTGATATTAATTCGTTGTCTTCAAGGAACTCAATCCATTGTTTCTTTATTATTCTTTCACACATCTTGCATATTATACTAGTTAGTGATACTGGTCTGTAATTTAAAGGTTCTTCCTTCCTTCCGCTCTTATATATGGGAACCACCTCAGCTCTTTTCTGTTCTACTGGTACTGTTCCATTTTCTATTGAGCATTTTATGATGTTGTATATATGACTTGCTAGTTCTTCCCTACATTCTTTCAGTATTCTGCCTGAGACTTCATCCGGTCCCACTGCCTTTTCCTCATCTAATTCTGTCATCAACTTTTTTACTTCAAGCTTGGTTACTTTAACCTCTTTCATATAGATGGTCTCTCTATTACCCTGTGGCCTTTCAAATTTGGATTCCTTAGTAAAGACCTCCTGAAATTTACTATTTAACAGTTCTGCCATACTTTTTGGGTCTTCTACCATCCCATTTTTTCCTTTTAACCTTTCTATTGTTTCTTTTTGCCTAATTTTTCCATTTATGAATCTGTAGAACAATTTTGGTTGCTCTTTACATTTTTCAACAATGTCCTTTTCAAAGTTCCTTTCCTCATTCTTCCTCACCTTAACAAATTCATTTCTCACTGCCTTGAAGTTTTCCTTATTTACTGGATTTCTATTTCTCCTCCACCTTTTCCATGCTCCATCTCTTTTCTCCTTTGCCCTAGTATACCTTGCATTAAACCAATCTTTCTTTCCTTCTTCTTTAGGCCTATATTTCGGGACATATTCCCCGATTCCTGTTTTGTATACAGTAATACTCCGCTTAACGAACATTCGTTTAACGAATTTCCGGTTTAATGTACTATATAAAGTTAGACCAAAAATCCACATAACGTACAACCACATCCGTTTTAGCAAATTTTCTGGGTTTGAATTTGCTGGGTGAGGGACCGAACGCAGTAGCTTCGCTGTGATTGGCTGGCTCCCCGCCTCTGTCTCTAGCGCTCCTGGAGCTGGATCCAAGATTCTTTAACAACGTCAGAGCAACCCCTTGCAGCGAAATGGCATCCATGAACACTTGGAGGGACAGTGACAAGGTTGCTATCAGGTTGCTCTGAGGTTGCTGGGAACACCACCTCTGGAGGTGGTGTTACTGTCTTATATATGCATTTATGTTCACAAAACAACATTTCTATTAGCTTTTTACAAACCTTGCCCCAAGAAAGGATTGTTTTGTAATGCATAAAGTGAAATCTTACATGGAATACCAAAAAATAAAGCAGAGATGAGATGAGCCACAGACGAAGCGGGAGACTCGCGGCGACTCGGCCGCTTCTTCTTCTTCTTGTGACCCTTTTGCTTGCGTGTTTCATCATGATGTTTATGTTTTCACTCCTCTATTGCCTGCTATAATGGATATCATATCTTAGTATTCATATACGCACATGCCATGAGGATAATCTTGATTCTGTGGCACTGAATGATAGTGAATTACTAATGAATTACCACGGTATTTCATTAATAATTCACTGTCACTCAGTGCCACAGAGTCGAGGTTATACTCATGGCATGAGCGTATATGAATACTAAGATATGATATCCATTATAGCAGGCAATAGAGGAGTAGAAACAAATATCATGGGGAAAGACAACACACAGGCTAAAAGGGTCACAAGAAGAAGAAGCGACGATCGCCGCAAGTCTCCGCTGCCTGTGGCTCATCTCATCTCTGCTTTATTTTTTGGTATTGCATGTAAGATTTCACTTTATGCATTAAAACAATCCTTTCAAGGTTTGTAAAAAGCTAATAGAAATGTTGTTTTGTGAACATAAATGCATACAGGTTGAACCCCGCTTTAACGGCACGCGATTTACCGGAATCCCGTGTTTAACGGCAAAATTTCCGTGGGAACATAGTGTTGTCTTTAACGGCATTTCGGCATTTACCGGCATCGCCTAGTACCGATTCCGCCGCACCGATGTACCGGCGCTGGTGTGCCGCTCCAACCCACGTGCAGTTTCCCGCCACAAGCGTTATTTCCCGCCTAGACAGCATAGAGAGAAGACGTTTACTTTCGTCCTAGTCTTTGTTAGTTCGGTGATATATTTTGGCAAAATGGCTTCGAAAAGGCCTGCAGACTTTGGAAAAAGTGGTCCAAGTGAAAAGAAAAAGCGTTTGTCATTGACTATTGCACAGAAAGAACATTAATTTTCGTTTTCTCCTAACCTAACTTTTTATTTTCTATTATTTTCTTATATTTTTAGTATTTATCGGCTTTAACGGCAAAATCGATTTAACGGCAACGGCAAATCCCCGAGCTTGCCGTTAAATCGGGGTTCAACCTGTATATAAGACAGTAACACCAGAGGTGGTGTTCCCAGCAACCTCAGAGTAACCCGATAGCAACCTTGTCACCGTCCCTCCAAGCATTCATGGATGCCATTTCGCTGCAAGAGGTTGGTCTGACGTTGTTAAAGAATTTTGGATCCAGCTCCAAAAAGTTACTAGAAATGTCGTTTTGTAAACATAAATGCGAGAATGTGAGAGAATTTGTACGTAGCTCCTCTAACTTCCAATGACTCATATGACATCATAAAATAGTGGTAAACTGGTGGCCCAATATGCTGCCAAACGTATATATAATTTTTTTTTTCTTTAACCCATGTGGTATGTTGGGGACCAGCCCAGAACGCATCCCCCCCTATTTCCATTATTTCCTATGGGAAAATTACGTTCGCTTAACGAATTTTCGATCTATGAACAGCTTTGACACCCCCTATCCTGTTCGTTAAGTGGAGTATTACTGTATTTCCAAAAATAAGTTATACTTCTCTTGCACTGTCTCTGAGTTTTCTATCTCTTCCCAGTTAATGTATTTGAAGTAGTTCTTGAGATTCTCAATATCAGCCTTTCTGTAATTTAATCGGTCTCCTTTGTATGAATCGTCTCTATCTTCCTTTCCCTCTTCTATATCCATTTCTAATATCACATGTGTGTGTGTGTGTGTGTGTGTGTGGACACTGAGAGCATGATTCACCATGCAGCGGTGGGAACCATGTGGATTAACCACAGCATTGCTAATAACTAGAACAAATGTTCATGTACCGAGGCAAATTTTCTGAGCGTATTTTGTGCTCATAACCCGAATTGCTCATAAGGCAAGATGCTCATACCCCGAGGCACCACTGTAGATATATCCTCAAATGTTCACAAAAGAACAAACATTTAGAAACTTTGTTAAGGTAAACATTTAGCAAAACTATAGTAAATTTAAGTTCAAGTTTCATGATGTTTTTTCTTTAATATATGTGAAGGAATGAAATAGGATCCACCTTCAAGTTAGTACCTGCTTTGTCCCCGGCACTGGGTGACTGCTGGCGATTCTTGTCCCCAGAAGTGTCTGCTCGTGACCGCCTCTGTAGGGAAGCAAAGTTAAGTCAGGGTAACATAACAAAGAGTTATGAGAGCATGGGAAAGAGTAATAAAGACACTGCTTCAGGTATGGTCAACAGAATGACAAAGGAAAGAAATGAAGTACAATATAAAGGACTAAGAAAGAAAGGTACATGTATATATTTCTCTTAAAAGCAATTCAGATTTTGATGACAAACAGTCTAAATTCAGCTTATATTTTGCTTCATAATGAGGAAAGATCTCTTTTTCCTAAAAGCTAAGACACTAAATGAGAGGATGTTTATATGTATTTGTATAGTTGTATTGTACAGGATCTGAGCTGAAGTTCATTTATCCTGTCTCCATATCTACAGTTCTCTGATTTTTCTTGAAATTTGCTCACACCATCAGCTGCAATCAACTGCTCATTTAACCATAGAGTGTTGGGTTTTGTCATAAATAAGGATCTTGTCAGGGAACACTTTTGTATATCGGAAGAGATCCATAATTTTAATTCTAAGCATTCTTAAAGCTTTTGTTTTCACCTTTACATAAACTTTCCACAACCCTAAAGTGCACAATAGATAGGTAAGTAATTCTTTACACTACAATAACATATTCATTTCGCACCTCTTTATATTGCTTCCTATTGTCTTCATTTTGTTGCTTCTCTAATTTATTCCAAGCTATATCTTTTCTCTTCTTTGTTTTTGCACATATGTGCCAGTGGTTTAAAGTTACCTACATATCACCATGATACCCAGGTTCTAGGTGGTTACACTCAAGATGAGCTTGGGTGGTGATATGGGCCCTAATATGGGTACCGCTATAAATAGAATTGCCTGTGCCACTAATGGGCGGAAGCTGAACAGCGCTTCCCATACACTCTTCAAGTGTGCCTACAGGCGCTATAGGCCTTATCGTAAAAAAAAATAATAAATAAAAAAAAAATAAATAAATAAAAAAAAATACACACAGATTTTCCTCTCCCAACCCCTTACAAATTGAGAAAAAACATGTACACAACCCAAATGGGTAAGAAAACAATGAATGAAAGCACATTAAATGTATAATCTGGAACAAAAAATGGTACCTAAGCAGTACAAGGGGTGGTGGGATGTACACTCAACAGTAAAGGCGGCGTCACACTAACACTTTTCCGTCAACTTTCTTTGTCGCGTTTGTCAAATGTAAACAAACATGGCTGCCCCTTCACCCTCCAGCCAGCTGCTGCTATTTTTTTGTTGCTATTTTTGGCCTTTAATGCTCTTGATGAGAAACTTCAGACAGCTTTGTCCACTCATAAATGACAGAGAAGCTCATCTTGACCATTTGCTACTTAGAAATTCTGCATTGGTGCATCTCACAGAGAAATGTAAACAAATAACTGAAACACTTTCTGCTGCTAGGCTGGAACAATAAATATATATATACATATATATATATATATATATATATATATATATATATATATATATATATATATATATATATATATATATATACACATATATATACATATATAGGCAACCCCCGCTTAACGAAGGGGTTACTTTCCTAAAAACACTTTGTTAAGCAAAACTTTGTTAAGCGAATCGATTACAACAAGTTTAACCCCTGACTTAAACTTCCATTGAGAGTAAACAAAGTGAGAGTGCATCATAATACAGTGAAAGGTTTAATGAAAGTAAAAATTATGAAGTTAAACATTTAGGCAGTGTAATTTAAGTCATTATAATGTACACTAATGTATGTATGTACGTAACTTTTTAATGTTGATGATCTCAAATTTATGAAGGGAGGGAGAGTGAAACGGGAAAGACACTAACCGGCAACCTGTGGAATGTAAACAACGGGTGTATCATTGTATCACATACAAAACTTATGTACAGTAGAATCTTGAATCTCGATCATAATTGGGACCAAAAATACTGATCGAGATTCAAAACATCGAGATGCGAAGTTAACTTCTTATAGAGAAAAATGTAATTGGGACCAAAGCTTTGGCAACTAACCTATATTATTATTATTATTTTTTTTTTTTTACGTAGGGAAGAGGGCCAGCCAAGGGCAAAAAAAAAAAGTTAGAAAGAAGCCCACTTGAGCGCTGGCTCTCCAAAGAGTACAAAAAGTGCCAAAACCGTCAGCCAAAATTAGGGGAGCAAATGCCTCGATACCTCCCTCTTAAAAGAAGACAAGTTGTAGGAATTTGAAAATACAGATGCAGGGAGGGAGTTCCAGAGTTTACCAGTGAAAGGGATGAATGATTGAGCGTACTGGTTAACTCTTGCATTAGAGAGTTGGACAGAATAGGGAGGAGAGGAAGAAGAAAGCCTTGTGCAGCGTGGCCGCAGGAGGAGGGGAGGCATGCAGTTAGCAAGATCAGTAGAACAGTTACCATGAAAATAGCGATAAAATATAGAAAGGGATGCAACATTTCGGCGGTGAAAAAGAGACTGAAGACAGTTAGTCAGAGGAGGGGAGTTGATGAGACGAAGAGCTTTCGATTCCACCCTATCAAGCAAAGCTGTGTGACTGGAACCCCCCCAAACATGCAAAGAGTACTCCATACAGGGACGGATAAGGCCCTTATACAGAGTAAGCAGTTGAAGGGGCGAGAAAAACTACGTTAACCTTGAATCTTACACCTAAAGTACTTACCACATAATACATTACAGTTCATATAATAAAACTAATGAAATGTTACAATAAAACAACATATATTTACTTTGAAATAAAGTTTAGGTGGTTGATGTCGACTCAGCATAAATCAGGGTTTGGCTACTGGGACTTCCCACCTTCACTGCCTAGTCTTGTCATGGTCTTTCATATATTCTCTCCACTGCAACCAATACCATCAGTTTCTGCATCAAATCCTACAAATGGTGGTTCTTCTGACAGTTCAGTGTCCAAAGCTTCAAGGTCTATTGGTCCTTCATCTTCTGTGACATTCTCGATGACCTCGGCGACTCACTGCTGCATCTTGAACAAACTCATTATGGTGGGCTGTTTTTGTTCATTGAGTTTAGAGTTGTAAATGCCCATCTTTTTCCTGTTGAGATGATCAAAAGCCTCCTGAAGAGTTTCATTCACCACTTTTCCCTCCACATATCCCTGGCCTTTACCACAAGCCCCAGTGCCTCAGACAATTGCTGCACACTTAAGGAGGGAGGCTCTGGCATGGTAGCAGGCTCTTCTGGCTCGTCCTCCACGTCTTCTTTAATAAAATTTTTGATTGCTTCACTTGCATCAACCTTTTCTCCTAATAATTATTTCATCACATCATTCTCATTAACATCACAGAACCCAGGGGCAGGAACAGTTCTTATAGATGTCACAGCGTCAGCGAGTAGATCAGCCTGTCGTTGAATTTGTGAGGCATCACAAGAGACTGTCTTATTCTCGGCTAGCAGATTTTCCCAGGCATGCCTGATAGATGCATCTGATATGTTATTCCAGGCTTTCATCATTAAATCCACTGCATTGCGAATGTTGTAGCATCTCCAGAATTGCCTCACAGAAACAGCTTCCTTTGATGAAACGTCTTCCTGACTGGTGGCCTGGGGCTTGGCGGTGGCTTGGGTAGCGGTGGCCTGGCTGGCAGCGGCTTGCGTAGCGGTGGTCTGGCTGGTGGTGGCTCGCGTAGCGGTGGCCTGGCTGGAGGTAGCTGGCACCTCACCATCACTTTCACTCTCACTTGTAGAGTTTTCAATCTTGATCAGCTCATCATTACTATCTTTATATTTTATTGTGGAGGTACTTGTAGTATAACAGCTTTACATTGGCTATTATTTCCTGGTCCAAAGGTTGTAATATGGAAGTGGTGTTTGGGGGTAAGAACACGACCTGGACACATGGATGTCGCCCTATGAGAAATTTTGCATGGCCAGGTGCATTATCTAGAAAGAGAAGGATTTTGAAATCCAAGTTTAGTTCTTCACACTTTTTCTTTGCATCTGGGACAAAGTATTTATCAAACCACTCGACAGAAAGTGCTGAAGTCATATAAGCTGAGGCTGTAGTCTCCCAATAAACATTCAGTTGTTGCATGTTTGCATGTTTATAAGGTTTGGGTCTCTTGTACTTGTGTATAACAAGAGGTTTCATCTTGTGGCTGCCAGAAGAATTGCAAGTAAAAAGAAGGCTGATACATTCTTTGAACACTTTTACTTCTGGTGCTTGTTTTCATTTTTAGAAATGAAGGTGGCTTTGGGAGAACGCTTCCAGAAAAGGCCTGTCTCACTGCAATTATATATCTGGTCTTTGCAATAGCCTTCTTCTTCTATGATTTGCTTGGCAACTGCAGAATAATTAGCAGCACTATCACTGTCAGCAGAAGATATCTCACCTTGATACTGTCCATATTTAATTCCACATCGCTTCTTAAATTTTTGCAGCCATCCTACAGAAACATTAAATGGAGGAGGATTTTTTACTTGCCTTTTCTTGCAAACAGCCTGGTAAAATATCCTTGCCTGTTCAGGCAGCTGAGGACACTTAATACTTGCTACCTCTCTTGCTCGTCGTCGAATCCACTTCACCAGATAATATTCCATTTCTGCCACTAGACGGTTACTTTCATTATAAATACACGTGATTCAGCGCTTTCCGAGTGTGTTTCCTGTGAATAATTTTTTTGCCAATGTCACTGATTTCTTCACTTCATCCTTCTTGCTTTTTAATGTGGAAATAGTACTCTGAGGAATACCTGTAAGTTTTTGTATTTCACTAACTCTGTGGCCTTTCTTCAGGAGCTGCAACACTTTATTCTTGTCCTCTGTGGTGTATTTGTTAATTTTTTTCCCCTTTCGGTGGTCACGTTTTTCACTTGCGGGTTTTTTCACACTTTGTTGTCCTCTACACCCAATCTCGCCCTTATCCACCTCCTGGGCCTTTCCAATGGCCGTGGGAAACATGATGAATGGGATCCAGGTAGCCTTCACCTTAAGTAGACGACCTTGACCGCGCACGCTCAGGGTTTGAATGGCTCAGGGGGGTGCCGCAGGGGACTGGGTACACACTACACTCCACAAGTTGCCACTAGGTGGGAGAGCAATCAAAACAATTGCATCGCCATGCGCCATGTTAGTTTTCATACAATAAAATGAAAAATAGTGATCGAGATTCGTGTAATTTGATCGAGATATGTGAATCGTGGGTTTTGATGGTGCAATCGAGATGCAAAAATTGAGATGAGATTGATCAAGATTCAAGATTCTACTGTACCACATTTCCACAAGGCTTTCCATTTTATCCATTGAAGGGTCACGAGTTCAGGTGGTTCTTTTAGCTTGCAAGGAAGATATGGTCTCACCAGCCTTCTTAATAGAGTCTGCTGACATGAAAATAGTAGAGACAGTAAATGGAGGCAAGATGGTGGCAGGCATTGCTATAGTTTTCTCGCCTCTCTCGTGTCTGTGAATAACATCCAGCTTCTCTTCGAGAGTAAGAGACTTCCTGGTCTTCTTAGGAACGATAGGCCACATTGCAGGGCGTTTTGGTGGGAAGTTGAGCGAGGGAAGACGAGCTGTTGCTGATGCTGTTAATGTTTTTAACAGGGGAGTGAGTGGTGCGCATGTTGTCCACGAGAGGCTTGATCTTGATCTTAATCTTGATTCCTCAGGTGTCCCAGGATTTCTCCTGAAGCAGGCCTTACTATTGGCAGCTCCTGGTGTATTCAAAAGCCTGTCGGCTTGCCTGATATGGCGGGGCTTTCAAATTTGGAAAAAATTACCTGGATAAAACTTCGTTAAAGTGAGTTTGATGTTCGTTAAACGAGCAGATGGTAGTAAAATGAAACCATCGTTGTAGTGAAATTTCGTTTTGTGAACCTTCATTAAGCGGGGGTTGCCTGTATATGTACACACACACACACACACACACACACACACACACACACACACACACACACACACACACACACACACACACACAGAAATTGAAAGAAAGGATAAAAAGAGTGGAAGAAAACGAAACTAGGCTAAGAACCGAAAATGAAGAATTAAAAGTCCAGATAGCGAACTATAAGAAATTGATGGAAGAAGGACTCGGTAAAGCCGAGAAAGAAAAAGAAAAGCTAAAAGATCTAGTTAACAAAGAAGAAGAAAGAGTACAAGACGTGATTAAAAAGAAGTACAAGCATGGAGAATCCAAGATAAGAAAGACAAGGAATCATTTCAAGAAGTATTTCAAGAACAGTTAAAAGAAAGAGATGAAAATATGACAAGCAAAATGATAGGAGTCCTCAAGAAAAAGAAAATTTAGTAAGAGAAATTATGGAAAAAAGAAGAGTGTAATTATTTTTGGACTGAAAGAAAAAATGTTAAATATAGACCAAGAAGGGAAAAAGACGAAATGAAATCAGTAAAAGACCTACTAAAACATCTGAATGACGAGGATAGACAGAACTTAGAAGAGGAAGTAGAAGAAATCCATAGAATGGGACCATATCAAGAAGGAACAGTGAGACCAATTAAGATATTACTAAAATCATAAGCAGCAGCAGAAGAAGTACTATATAGAAAAATGAAACTCAGAGAAACAGAAGGTTGCAAAGATATATATATAAAGAAAAATAGAAACGAGGAGGAAAGGAAGAGACACAATGAACTGGTGGCAGAAGCAAGAGAAAAAATAATGAAAGGTCAGAGGAGGAGAAGAAGGCATTTTTTTGGAGAATTATAGGAGACAGGATAAGGAAATGGTATATAAAAGAGAAAGAAGAGAAAAGAATGGAGCAAGTTTAACTAAAAATGATAAGAACAAGAGATTAAAAATGATGTATACAAACATAGATGGGATTTTATCTAGTAAATTAGAATTAAGAGATTACATAAAGAAAGAAGAACCAGATATTGTATGCCTGGTGGAAACAAAGTTAAATGAGGCAATAAAAATAGACATAGATAAAAGGTATAATATATGGAGGAGAGACAGAGTGGGTAAAGGAGGAGGAGGAGTCATGATGATGTTAAGGAAGGAGATAGTGGTAAATCAAGTGGAGTTTGGGAAGGAAAATCAGAAATACTGTATGTTAAGATGCATATTAACAAAAGGAGTTAACAATCATTGGAACATATGTGCCACCAAAACAAACTCATGGACTAACCAAGAATATAGAGACATGATAGATGACACAATAAGGAGTCTTACAAGAATCATTAAGGAAAGGAGAAAAGTGATATTGGTAGGAGATTTCAACTGTAAGGAGGTAGACTGGGAAAATTATGAAAGTGGTATGGGGAAGATGCCTGGGAGATAGATTCCTGAACCTAATGATAGATAATTTGATGGTCCAAAGAGTAAAGGAAAACACAAGATTCATAGGAAACGATGAGCCGGCAAGATTAGACCTAGTTTTTACAAGGGATATACCAATTAACGATGATATAAGATACAAGTGCCCATTGGGAAAGAGTGACCATGTAATATTAGAGATGGACATAGACGAAGGAAAGGAAGATAGAGATGAATCATACAAAGGAGACCGATTAAATTACAGAAAGGCTGATATTGAGAATCTCAGGAAATATTTTAAAGACGTAAACTGGGAGGAGATGGAAAACTCATTAACGGTTCAAGAGAAATATAACTTATTTTTGGAAATATACAAAACAGGAGTCAGGGAATATGTTCCAAAATATAGACCTAAAGAAGAAGGAAAGAAAGATTGGTTTAATGCAAGATGTGCTAGGGCAAAGGAGAAACGAGATGGAGCATGGAAAAGGTGGAGAAGAAACAGAAATCCAGAAAATAAGGAAAACTTCAAAACAGCAAGAAATGAATATGCTAAGGTGAGAAAGGAAGAAGAAAAGAACTATGAAAAGGACATTGTCGAAAAATGTAAGGAACAACCAAAATTGTTCTACAGATTCATAAATGGAAAAATAAGACAAAAAGAAACAATAGAAAGGTTAAAAGGATAAAACGGAATGGTGGAAGACCCAAAAAGTATGGCAGAACTGTTAAATAGTAAATTTCATGAGGTCTTTACTAAGGAATCCAAATTTGAAAGACCACAGGGTAATAGAGAGACTGTCTATATGAAAGAGATTAAAGTAACCAAGCTTGAAATAAAAAAGTTGATGACGGAATTGGATGAGGGATGGGACCGGATGAAGTCTCAGGCAGAATACTGAAAGAATGTAGGGAAGAACTAGCAAGTCCAATATACATCATAAAATGCTCAATAGAAAATGGAACAGTGCCAGTGGAGTGGAAAAGAGCTGAGGTGGTTCCCATATATAAGAGCGGAAGGAAGGAAGAACCTTTAAATTACAGGCCGGTATCACTAACTAGTGTAATATGCATCTATAAGAATCTATAAGATGGGAGATGGAATAGAACTAGAAAAGTAAAAAAGGAAAAGGAATTGGGAGTGACAATGGAAGAAAATAATCAACCGGTTAGCCATATTGATAGAATTTTCAGAGAGACGTATAATTTGCTAAGGAATATTGGAGTAGCATTTCACTATATGGACAAGGAAATGATGAAGAAATTGATAAGTACTAAAATAAGACCTAGATTGGAATATGCAGGAGTTGTGTGGACTCCCCATAAAAAGAAACACATAAGAAAATTAGAGACTACAAAAAATGGCTACAAGAATGGTTCCAGAATTTAAAGGGATGGCATATGAGGAGAGACTAAAGGCAGCAGAGAAGAGAGAGAGGGGATCTGATACAAGTTTATAAATTGATTAACAGAATGGATGAAGTGGATAATGAGAAACTGATCCTGAGAGAAGAATATGACTTTAGAAGCACAAGATCGCATAGTAAGAAACTAAGGAAGGGACGATGTCTGAGAGATGTTAAAAAATTTAGTTTCCCGCAAAGATGTGTTGAGACTTGGAACAGTTTGAGTGAGGAAGTGGTATCAGCAAAGAGTGTACATAGTTTTAAAGAAAAATTGGATAAGTGTAGATATGGAGACGGGACCACACGAGCATAAAGCCCAGGCCCTGTAAAACTACAACTAGGAAAATACAACTAGGTAAATAAATACATATATACAGGCAACCCCCGTTTAACGAAGGTTCACACAACGAAATTTCGCTACAACGAAGGTTTCGTTTTACTATCACCTGCTTGTTTAACGAACACCAAACTCGCTTTAACGAAGTTTTATCCAGGTAATTTTTTTCCAAATTTGGAAGCCCCACCGTATCATGCAAACTGACAGGCTTGAATACACCAGGAGCTGCTGGTACTAAGGCCTGCCTCAGGAGAAATCCTGAGACACCTGTAGAATAAAGATCAAGATCTAGCCTCTCGTGGACAACACAGGCGCTGATGATACAAAGGCCTGACCCAGAAGAAATTCTGCGTCACCTGTAGCATCAAGATCAAGATCGAGATCATGCGCACCAGTCAAAACATAACAGCGTCACCAGCAGCTCATCTTCCCTAGTTCAACTTACCACCAAAACGCCCTGCAATGTGGCCTAACGTTCCTAAGAAGACCAAGAAGTGTCTTACTCTCGAAGTGAAGCTGGGTATTATTCACAGACAAGAGAGAGGCCAGAAAACTAATAACATTGCTTGCCACCATCTTGACTCCATCTACTGTCTCTACTATTTTCAAGTCAGCAGACTCTATTGAGAAGGCTGGTGAGACCGCATCTTCCTTGAAAGCTAAAAGAACCACCTGAACTCATGACTCTACAATGGATGAAATGGAAAGCCTTGTTGAAATGTGGTACATAAGTTTTGTGTGCAGTACAATGATGCGCACTTTCTTTACATTCCACAGGTTGCCGGTTAGTGTATTTCCCATTTCACTCTCCCTCCCTTCATAAAGTTAAGATCATCAACATTATAAAGTTACGTACATACATACATTAGTGTACATTACAATGACTTAAATTAAACTACCTAAATGTTTAACTTCATAATTTTTACTTTCATTAAACCTTTTACTGTACTATGATGCACTCTCGCTTTGCTTACTCTCAATGGAAGTTCAAATCAGGGTTAAACTTGTTATAATCGGTTAAACAACAGTTTCGCTTAACGAAGTGTTTTTAGGAACGTAACCCGTTAAGCGGGGTTGCCTGTATATATATATCTATCTATCTATATATATATATATATATATATATATATATATATATATATATATATATATATATATATATATATACAACCCCGTTTAACGAAGGTTCACACAACGAAATTTCGCTAAAATGAAGGTTTCATTTAATACCATCTGCTCGTTTAATGAACACCAAACTTGCTTTAATGAAGTTTTATCCAGGTATTTTTTTCCAAGTTTGAAAGCCCCGCTGTACCACGCAAGCCGACAAGCTTTTGAATACACCAGGAGCTGCAAATACTAAGGCCTGCCTCAGGAGAAATTCTGAGACATCTGTAGAATCAAGATCAAGCCTCTCGTGGACAACACTCACCACATAACGGCGTTAGCAACAGCTCGTCTTCACTCGCTCAACTTACCACCAAAACGCCCTGCAATGTGGCCTAGCGTTCCTAAGAAGACCAGGAAGTCTCTTACTTTGGAAGTGAAGCTGGATATTATTCACAGAGACGAAAGAGGAGAGAAAACTATAGCATTGCTTGTCACCATCTTGACTCCATATACTGTCACTACTATTTTCAAGTCAGCAGACTATTAAGAAGGCTGGTGAGACTGTATCTTCCTTGCAAGCTAAAAGAACCACCTGAACTTGTGACTCTACACTAGATAAAATAGAAAGCCTTGTGGAAATGTGGTAAATAAGTTTTGTATGCGGTATCATGATGCGTCCTTTGTTTACATTCCACAGCTTGCCGGTTAGTGTCTTTCCCGTTTCACTTTCCCTCCCTTCATAAATTTAAGATCATCAACATTATAAAGTTACGTACATACATACATTAAAGTACATTATAATGACTTAAATTAAATTTAACTGCCTAAATGTTAAACTTCATAATTTTACTTTCATTAAACCTTTCACTGTACTATGATGCACTCTCGCTTTGCTTACTCTCAGTGGAAGTTCAAGTCAGGGGTGATAATCGGTTCACTTAACGAAGTTTCGCTTAACGAAGTGTTTTTTAGGAACGTAACCCCTTCGTTAAGCGGGGGTTGCCTGTATATATCTATCTATCTATCTATATATATATATATATATATATATATATATATATATATATATATATATATATATATATATATATATATATATATATATATATATATATATATATATATATATATATATATATATAGTATATTTCGACATACGATTTTAATTCCTTCCGTGACGATCATTGTATATTAAAAAATTGTATATAAAATCAATTTTTCCCATAGAAATTAATGGATATACAATTAATTTGTTCTCGTGATATGAATTTACCCCCAAAAAAAAAAAAAAAATATGCTTTAAATACCAACCAAATACAGATGTAATATAAGAAAAATACATTGTTTATTGTATGCATGATATAAATTAACTACATTGCTCAAAATAACAACTTAACCCGCATAACTCGGGACACAATGATAGACGTTCATCACGCAAGGCACGGGGCAAGTTGATAGACGTTTGGGCTTTTTACAGCTATATTTTGGTTATTTTCTTCCTGTTTTCTTTGCTTGTGAGCTGGCAACACTCATCAGGAGTTAACATATGCTCTATGTCACTGTGTCAGCAACGATAAATGGTAGGAGCGATCGGCAGTGATTTCATTGTGTCTGATTCCACCACCTCTCCAGCACACCTTACTTCTATACCTTGGGTCTCTCGCCATGTTACTTTTGAATGAGAGTGGTATCAGAACAGTAGAGAGAGAGAGAGAGAGAGAGAGAGAGAGAGAGAGAGAGAGAGAGAGAGAGAGAGAGAGAGAGAGAGAGAGAGAGAGAGAGAGAGAGAGAGAGAGAGAGAGAGAGAGAGAGAGAGAGAGAGAGAGAGAGAGAGAGAGAGGGCGGGGGGGAAGGATACAAGGGGCCCGTTTTCTCGCGCTCTAGCCAAGGCTGCTGAACCCGTCTGGATGCAAGGCCACATAAACCGATGATACTATCTCATTCAACCTGTGATATTTTGGTAACCATGACATCTACAGACTTCTGGTTTTTTGCATTGCAAAGAAGAAGAGTTGCTTGTGGGCAGAAAACCATTTGTACTCACTCGTTTATTGAATTTCTAATTGTAATCAGCATGTGAATACAGGCTATTTTATGTGTTTCTCACCAAACTTTTACTTTTGGGACCCATGATCACAAAACACATGCATGCACAAAGGATGAACAACGATACACAACACAGGCTGAATGTTCAGGTTAGCTGGGTAGCCAAGTGGTTGCTGCGCCACCTACTGATGGCTTATCGTATCTTAAAAATATCGTCGTATTTCAAGGCATAAATTATATGAAACCTTTCATCGTATATAAAAAAAAATTGTATGTTAGGGCGATTGTATGTCGAAGTACCACTGTATACATACATATATACAGTAATCGTCCGTGTATCCAGATCGCCACTATCCGAAATTTGCTACTATCCGGAGCTGCCCCCAAGCATATTCAAACCTACCGTGTGAGTGATCCCTTGATCTCACTAGGCAGCACAGAACTTAGGCGGCATCACAATAAAACTTTTTCCGTCGTCTTCAACGATTTCCATTGGTTTTTACTGTTATGTCAATTCTTCCCATCGTCTTGAGCCAGATAGAACACACTGTTTTCTTCTAGCATCAATTTTTGCCAAATTAATATCTATGGTTTCTAACCAAAACTTTTACAATAAAATTTATTTTTTTGCTAATTGGAATGATGCTATAATTTCAACTTAATAGCATCTTCATAAGTAAATGTAAATATATTTGTGTGTGTGTGTATTTACCTAGTTGTAGTTTTACAGGGCCTGGGCTTTATGCTCATGTGGCCCGGTCTCCATATCTAAACTTATCCAATCTTACTTTAAAAGTATGCACACTCGTTGCAGACACTACATCTTTCATTTAAACTGTTCCACGTCTCAGTACATCTTTGCGAGAAACTATATTTTTTAACATCTCTCAGACATCTTTCTTTTCTCAGCTTTTTACTATGCGATCTTGTGCTTCGGATGTCATATTCTTCTCTCAGGAACAGTTTCTCATTATCCACTTGGTCCATTCCTTTCAAATTTAGATTCCTTGGTAAAGACCTCCTGGAATTTATTATTTAATAGTTCTGCCATACTTTTTGGGTCTTCCACCATCCCATTCTCTCCTTTTAACCTTTCTATTGTTTCTCTTTGTCTAATTTTTCCATTTATGAATCTATAGAACAATTCTGGTTTCACCTTACATTTTTCGACAATGTCCTTTTCAAAGTTCTTTTCCTCTTCCTTCCTCACCTTAACATATTCATTTCTCGCTGCCTTGAAGTTTTCCTTATTTGTTGGATTTCTATTTCTCCTCCACCTTTTCCATGCTCCATCTCTTTCCTCCTTTGCCCTAGCACACCTTGCATTAAACCAATCTTTCTTTCCTTCTTCTTTATGTCTATATTTTGTGACATATTCCCTGACTCTTGTTTTATATATTTCCAAAAATAAGTTATACTTCTCTTGCATCGTCTCTGAGTTTTCCATCTCCTCCCAGTTTACGTTTTTAAAATATTTCCTGAGATTCTCAATATCAGCCTTTCTGTAGTTTAATCGGTCTCCTTTGTATGAATTGTCTCTATCTTCCTTTCCCTCTTCTATATCTATTTCTAATATTACATGGTCACTCTTTCCCAATGGGCACTTATATCTTATATCATCATTCATTTGTATACCCCTTATAAAAACTAGGTCCAATCTCGCTGGCTCGTCGTTTCCTCTGAATCTTGTGCATTCCTTTACTCTCTGGTCCATCATATTGTCTATCATTAGGTTCAAGAATCTTTTTCCCTAGGCTTCTTCCCCCATACCACTTTCATAATTTTCCCAGTCCACTTCTTTACAGTTGAAATCTCCTACTAATATAACTTTTTTCCTTTCTTTAATGATTCTCGTTACACTCCTTATTGTGTCATCTATCATGTCTCTATATTCTTGATTGGTCCATGAATTTGTTTTTGGTGGCACATATGTTACAATGATTGTTAACTCTTTTTTAATATGCATCTTAACATACAATACTTCTGCTTTTCCTTCCCACATTCCACTTGGTTTATCACTATCTCCTTCCTTAACATTATCATGACTCCTCCTCCTCCTTTACCTTCTCTGTCTCTTCTCCATTCATTATACCTATTATCCAAGACTATTTTTGTGGTGTTGGGTAGCTGTTGGGACAGTACAGCCACAAAGGTGAAGGTTCTCCATAGAAACACATACTAACTGTAGTAGGTGTATTCAGGCAGAGGAACACAGAGACAGCCTTGGAAGGACCCCCGTACGCGTGCCTGCCTTGGAGACGCCAGCAAGACTGAGGCTTACGATGGGTTGCCAGGCGTACAATAATCAGAGGTACAGGGAATACATATGATACGTTACATTACATATCCACACCTCCCTCCCCCCTCACGCTCGTGACACTGTCTCGAGCGTAAATCTTTTCCATGAGCCGCTGGGAACGACGTGGGGCAACTGGGGGAGCAAGTAAAGCAGACGGACTTTTCTCGTCTGACCAAGGGACCACAGGGATATGGTGGGGAGGATCATCACCATGGGGCGGCACTGGGCGCAGGAGACGGCGGTTGCATCGCCAGACACGTCCACTGGGGAGACGAACATCATATTCCCTGTTCCTGCTGCAGCCCATGACCACACCGACCTTATCCCAGCGGAGAGACACAGGGTCCTGGATGTGGACTGTGGCTCCAATGCACAGCTTGGGGGAGGGGCCTGGCATGCTGGTCATAGTGAGCCTGTACCTGTTCAGCTCGGGCGGCAGCGCGGCGGTCGCATTACTCTGTCTTGGTCTGCCAGTCTGCGGAGAAGGACTCTGGGTGGGCAGGGACGCAGGACCGAAGAGGGTGGCCATAGAGGTGTTGCGAAGGGGACCGTCCTGTATAGTTGGGAGAGTTATGCAGCTCCAGGAGACCTCTGGCAAACTCCTCCGTATCAACGTTGCCGGAGGGGGCTGTTTTCAAGATGAGATGCTTCACCGACTTGACAGCCGCCTCAGCATGGCCATTAGACTGGGGATAGTGCAGCGAAGTCACTATGTGGTGAACACCCCAGCGTTCCATGATTTTCTGGAAGTCAGCACTGGCAAACTGGGGCCCGCCATCAGTGCGGAGACGGAGGGGGACACCCACTTCCCGGAAATAGCGGCAGAACATCTGGATGGTGCGTGTGGCTGTGGTGTCCGCACCACATGGGACGACCACAGGCCATCCCGAGAGTCTGTCTGCAATGACAAGAAAGGACTTGCCAGCGACTGTGAAGAAGTCTGCGGAGACGGACTAAAAGGGCCTGGATGGGTTGTCGTCGCACATCAGGGGTTCCTGTTGTTGGCTCGGCTGGAGGACTTGACATGGTTCACAGGCACGAACAGTATTGGCGATGTCGGAATCAATGCCAGGCCAGAAAACAGTCTGCCTCGCCCAACGGCGAGTGGTTTCCACACCGCGGTGGCTGTCATGGAGACGAGCAAGGGTGCAGCAGCGGAGACCTACAGGAACAATAATCCTCTGGCCATAGAGGACAAGCTCCCCATCTGCGTAGAGTTGATCGCGGAGCTTCCAGTAGGGAAGTAGAGAACTGTGGAGCTCGTACCGGTTGGATGGGAAGCCAGATGTCACGCAGGCGGTGAGGTGGGCATATGACAGGTCTGCTCTGCTCTGCTGCTCTGAATTCCTGGAGCATCCGATCGGCGTAATGGTGTGGTGTGTTTTGGTTGGAGCCTTCAGCGTTGGCAGCTACGACACACCGCACGTGGGCAGTGGCAGCAGTGCACGCCATCTCGTCCTCAGGAGTGGGGTGGCTGACTGGGGCTCTGAACAGAGCATCTGGGATGTGTAGCAACTTCCCGGCGCGCCATACGGCTGTGAAGAGGTAGGGCGAGATTTTCTCCTTCAGACGTTGGAGACGGGGATTCTCGATCGCGTCCAAAGTGTAGGCATTCATGATCGGGACCAATGGCCGATGGTCCATAATCAGCGTGAAGTGCTGAGCCAACACTTGGACATGGCCCATACAACGGCAAGCAGCTCGAGCTCAATGGTGGCGTAGCACGTCTCAGCGTCAGTGAGGAAGTGTGAGCCACATTGAACTAGTCGTGTGCATCCTTGGCCGTGATCTTGTAGGAGAGCGTACCCAATCCCATGAAGGCAGGAGGCATCCGTCTGGAGGACGACTGGTAACGCTGGATCAAAGTGGGCCAGAACAGGCGGCTGGAGAAGCACCGTCTTGACATGGTTGAAGGCTTCATCATGGTCCGCTGTCCAAGTGAACGTCCGTTTAGGGCTCAAGAGAGGGCGAAGAAGCTGGGCTGCGGCTGCTATGTCTGGGGTGAACTCTGACAGCTGGTTCACTAGGCCCATAAAGGAGCGGAGGTCAGTCAAGTTCGCCAGCGTAGGAAAGTCCCGGATTACACTGACGCGGTCTTCGCCTGCAGAGATGCCAGAGGGGAAGAGGTTGTAGCCACAGAATTGGACCTGAGGCTCGGCAACTGAAAACTTGTCCTTGTTAAGGGTGATCCTGTGCTCTCTGCATCTGCTGAGCATCTGATGAATCCTCTGCAAGTGTGTGGGGAAGTCATCATCAAAGAGAAGAATGTCGTCCACCCCCTTGACACAATTTTCCAACCCTTGGAGTGCCAGGTCGCCGCGGTGGCAGTAGGCGTCTCCAGTAGCTGCGAAGCCCATGGGGCTTCGGCAATGCCTAAACCGGCCGAACGGGGTGATGAAAGTTGTGAGGTGGCGATCCTTCTCGTCAAGTACCAACTGCCAGTACCCACACAGAGCATCTGCTGTCGTGAAGAAGCGGGATGACGGAGTGACTCTGCGGACAGCGGCGTAAGGTGTTGGTGCTGGGTGAGCTAGGCGAGAAACCTGGCTATTGAGCTTTGTGAGGTTCACCGTGATGTGAACTCCCTTGTCCTTAGCCACGATGACCAAGAGGTGACACCAGGCAGACGGCTCATCGCCAGCAGGCTCAATTATCCCTTGACGCACCATGGAGTCCAGCTCATTCTTGACTTGCTGCTGGAATGCGAAGGGGATCTGTCGTGGCGTGTGAATGGCGAACGGTGTAGCGCCCTCCTTCAGGTGGATCTGCATGGGCTGTGTGACCATGGGCTTCAGGGGAGCCTTCCTCAGATCCTCCTTGGAGAAAAGTACGTCTGAAAACTCACGAAGGAAGTACTCCTTTTCAGCATATGGAGACGTGATGTCAGGGAGGGGCCGCTCGCTGCACCGGTTAACATGCTTGACCTTGAGAATCGGCTTCGGGAACTCTGGGGAAATGATGGCCAGTTCCTTGCAGTGGCCATAGGAGATGAGTGGGGTCTGGTCGCCATCGTGAACTTGGATCTGGGCGATGCAAGACTTTTGCCCGAGCCGTAAGGTAGCTTGAAAACATCCCAGGGCAGGTGGCATCTCTGAACCGTCTGCCGTCAGCGTGTGCACGGGAGGTAGAGGCTGTAGGCTGCTCCTGGGGATTTGAAGAATGCTGATGTGTCGCTGGCCAATAACTGTGATGTCTGCGCCTGTATTTGGCAGCATTTGGAGGTGGGAAGTGGATCCTGCATGCGTCAGGTGAATACACACAGGTTTAGAAGTCATGGCCTCAGACGCTGGACTGCGAGTCACACTGCGGCAGGAGCTCTTCTTCTGTGACGTAGCATGAGAGCTGTTCTGGCTGTGAGTCACATTTGTTGACCTGTAGCACTTGTCGTAATGCCCAGTCTTTTTACAGGCACGACACTGGGTGTCTTTGGTAGGGCACCTGGCAGTCTTTGCCCAATGGTCCTTGCATCCGCAGTTGCTACAGGTGCTGTTGACAGCAGGGCACTGACCATATGAGTGCCGGCGGGAGCAACACTGGCAGGGTTGGGACATGTCAACGGCTGCAGGCTTCCCTCGCTGTTCCAAAAGCAGTTGCTGAAGAGAGGAGGTGGCCTTGTCACGTCGCTTTCCCCGTCTGTAGGCAGAGATGGAGAACAGCTGACTTGGAGACGACTGGATGGCGGATGCTGTGTTCCGGGCGGCCTCATACGAGCGGCAGCAGGTGACCAGGTCCTGGAGAGGGGCACCTGAGTCCATAGAGATGAGGCGTTGAACGAGCTCCTCCTCTCTGATGCCCATGAACCATCTTCAGCTGGGTCTCAGCACAAGTCACTGGATCACCGGAGCAAAGGTCGACTTCTTCAGTAAGGTTTTTCAGGCGGACATAGAAATCAGAAAAAGACTCACCCACTGCCTGTTTGCAGCACAGGAGTTCACGGCGGCAGAGAACCTCGTTACGTTGACTCTTGAAGTGGGATTGCAACACATCGAGGACTTCATCCACGGCTAACAGTGTGTTAGGAGCGATCCTCTGAACCTCCAGGGAAACAGACATCCGTAGCTGGATCAACTGCTTTTCTCTGGGGAGGCGCTGCAGATCAATCATGACGGAGAAATCATGCCATCGGCGACGCCATTGCCTGAACATCTGGTAGGTGGCGTCGGCTTGCAGGATGGGCGGACTCTGAGCCACAGGTTTGCCCGTGGGGGAACTTGCTGTAGACGTAGGAGTCGCAGTCACAGTGACGGACGGTGCAGCGGCTGTAACGGCAGTCACGGCAGGGGGTGGCAACTGTTGGAACAGCTGTCACGAGAACCGGCAGGGCGGCGACTGTTGGAGCATCTGTCACGGCAGGCAAGGCAGTGACGGGAGTAGCACCCGCTGCAACAGGTGTAGTCCCCACGAGACCAGTGACTGCAGGCTGATAGGCTGGGGCGAAAGGGCTGAGTGTTGGTAAGGAAACAGGTAAGTGGGCTGGAGACGGCTGGTGTTGGGCTGGCGATGCCTAAACTGACAACAATTGTAGCAGTGCCATGAAACGCTCGTTGTCATCCCTGCGTCTCGTTTCCTCTGCTTCCCTTCTTGACTCTTCTGCTCGCCGCCTTTCCTCATCTTCCTGTCTTCTACGCAAAATCAGCTGACAGGCGTGATTCCTCCAAGTATTTGATGAGGTGAAGAACAGTACCGTCTTGATGTGCAGGAGGAGACTGGTGGGGTTGAGGTGAGAAGTGGGGCAGGTGGGGGATGAGTAGCGGCGGGCCCAAGGGTAAGGCACCCGGACTCCCCCGGGGACTGGCTTCGTCGTCTGAAAACTGAAGAGTTTCCTGCTGGTGTTCGGTGTCGCTGCACTCGGGCGAAGGACGCGTTAGCGACATGATGAACAAGGAGAACCCGTGAACAGACAGGAAGCGTACCCACAATCAATAGAGAAACCTGTGAACAGCTGGGTTTTATGTAAAGTTAATGCAAGGGAGTGCGCATGTGTGCGTGTGTGTGGCAGTATCTGGCAGCTCGGTTGTCGGTAGTGTGCGTGTCGCATCCCGCAAGGCACCGCCACCTCAGTTACTCGCTGCGCGCTGGATGAGGAGGATGTGATGCTGCGAGGTCTGTCTCCCGCCAAGGGTGTAGCGTCCCTTGTGAGCGGCGAGGGAAGACTAGAATGCAAAACACTGCACGCAAAGCACGACACCGCACACACTGTCAAAGGATTGCACACACAACACTAGGCACTGCACGCACTGTCACAAGAGTCACTGAAGCTCCGTAAAACCCAGGGAAGGGCATGAAGAGGCAGTGGAGTCCCTGCTGGTGCGGTGGCGATGGCGTCGGGAAGACTCGTGATCCTCCTCCTTTACCTTCTCTGTCTCTTCTCCATACATTATACCTATTATCCAAGACTATTTTTGTGGTGTTGGGTAGCTGTCGGGACAGTACAGCCACGAAGGTGAAGGTTCTTCATAGAAACACGTACTAACTGTAGTAGGTGTATTCAGGCAGAGGAACACAGAGACAGCCTTGGAAGGACACCCGTACGCGTGCCTGCCTTGGAGACGCCAGCAAGACTGAGGCTTACGGTGGTTTGCCAGAAGTACAGGCAATACATTTGATACGTTACATTACATATCCACAATTTTGATTTCCTCATTTAGTTTTGTTTCAGCCAGGAATACAATATCTGGATTTTCTTTCCTTATGTAATCTCTTAATTCTAATTTACTTGATAAAACCCGTCTATGTTCGTATACATCATTTTTAGTCTCTTGCCTTATCATTTTTAGTTAAACTTGTTCCACTTTTTTCTCTTCCTTCTCGTTTATCCTGTCTCCTATAATTCTCCAAAAAAATGTCTTTTTTTTCCTCTTCTGACCTTTCATTATTTTTTTCCCTTACTGCTGCTGCCAGTTCATTGTATCTCTTCCTTTCTTCCTCATTTCTATTTTTCTTTATATAGATATCCTTGCAGCCTTCTGTTTCTCTAAGTTTTGTTGTTCTATATAGTATTTCTTCTGTTGCTGCTTGTGATTTTAGTAATATTTTAATTGGTGTGTGTGTGTGTGTGTATATATATATATATATATATATATATATATATATATATATATATATATATATATATATATATATATATATATACAGGCAACCCCCCTTAAATAAAGTACACACAACGAAATTTCGCTACAACGAAGGTTTCATTTTAAAACCATCTGCTCGTTTAACGAACACCAAACTCGCTTGAATGAAGTTTTATCCAGATAATTTTTCACAAGTTTGAAAACTCCGCCGTATCACGCAAGCTGACAGGCTTTTGAATACACCAGGAGTGCCAATACTAAGGCCTGCCTCAGTAGAAATCCTGGGACACCTGAGGAATCAAGATCAAGATCAAGATCAAGCCTCTCGTGGACAACACGCGCACCACTCACTCCCCTGTTCCAAACATTAACAGCATCAGCAACAGCTCGTCTTCCCTCGCTCAACTTACCACCAAAACGCCTTGCAATGTGGCCTATCATTCCTAAGAAACCACGAAGTCTCTTACTCTCGAAGTGAAGCTGGATGTTATTCACAGACACGAGAGAGGCGAGAAAACTATAGCAATGCTCGCCACCATCTTGCCTCCATTTACTGTTTCTACTATTTTCATGTCAGCAGACTCTATTAAGAAGGCTGATGAGACCGAATCTTCCTTGAAAGCTAAAAGAACCACCTGAACTCATGACTCTACAATGGATAAAATGGAAAGTCTTGTGAAAATGTGGTACATAAATTTTGTATGCAGTACAATGATGCACCCTTTGTTTACATTCCAGAGGTGGCCAGCTACTGTCTTTCTCACTCCACTCTCCCCCCTTTCATAAATTTAAGATCATCAACATATAAAGTTACTTATATACATACATTAGTGTATGACATAAATTAAACTGCCTATATGTTTAATTTCATAATTTTTACTTTCATTAAACCTTTCACTGTACTATGATGCACTCTCGCTATGTTTACTCTCAATGGAAGTTCAAGTCAGGGGTTAAACTTGTTATGATTGGTTCACTTAACAAAAATTTGCTTAATGAATGTTTTTTGAGGAACGTAACCCGTTCGTTAAGCGAGGATTGCCTGTATATATATATATATATATATATATATATATATATATATATATATATATATATATATATATATATATATATATATAGTGATGTATCAGATATCCGCCTCCGCCTCCGCCCTCCGCTTATTAACCTCCGCCTCCGCCTCCGCCTCCGCATTTTCAGATAATGAGACCTCCGCCTCCGCCTCCGAAAATGAGACCTCCGCCTCCGCCCGCCTCTGCATTTAAAACTCAGATAACCTGTATTTTTCGACACAGTTGCACGCCAAAATATAGTAAGATGTTTGTTTCATTACGCCTCAGTAACATGCAACTGTAGTACGCATACGCACATATTTCTCTGACCGCGTCTGAACGTGAATGAGACTCTCATCTCATCATTTGTCATTCCTAGAAAATAAAAGTCAACAATCCTGAGATAGGCTACTAAAATTATCAGTGCCAGAAATAATTAAAGTACTAAAACACTAGAAAGTGGAGCAATGACAGAGGAAGGCCTATGTACTCTACAGTCTATGAAAAGAAAAAGCCTAGCCTTCAGCCGATTGCTGCAGTCACAATTACAGTCCTGTAACTATAGTACTCTACTATAGTTATCCATGAATAATTCACCGAATATTAAGATTTTACATTGACACTGCCAAAACTTGATTACTATCTCCTATTGTACCCAAATTTGAGTATAGGAGTTTATTGTCGACGATACTGTTTAAAAAAAAAATCTGTTTCATTACAACCTCCGCCTCCGCCTCCGCCTAAAAACTATTCCATAACCTCCAACTACATCCGCATGCATTTTTGACTGTAGTCCGCCTGTGCCTCCGCTGTGTGTGTTGACCTCCGATACATCACTAATATATATATGTGTATTTACCTATTTGTGTATTACAGAGCCCGAGCTAAGCTCTCTGTGTCTTGTCTCCTTGTCCACTCCTGTCATATCTCTCTTTCATCTGATTGACACACACTGCGTCAATGACATCACTGCTCAGTTTATTCCACTTATCAATACTACGATGCAGGAAACTGTATTTTCTCACGTCATTTAGACAGATGTCTTTTATTAGTTTTTTTCCATGTCCTCGGAGATGATTACTTGTGGTCACCTTTATCAACTCTGTCCAATATGTCAATCTTGTTCACCAATTTATACATAGTTATCATGTCTCTTCTTGTTCTTCTCTCTTCTAATGTGGTCAGCCCCAGTTTCCTCAGTCTTTCCTCGTAGTCTAACTCCCTGAGTCCTGGTACCATCCTTGTTGCCAGCCTCTGTACCCTCACACCTTCTTCACATTTTTCTTCATATGTGATGACCAGACGCAAGCTGCATATTCTAACTGGGGTCTTATTAAGGTGCATAATATCTTTTTCATCATTCCTTCATCTAGGTAGTGGAATGCAAGGCCAATATTTTGAAGCATGTTATATGTTTTCCAAAATATCTTGTTAATGTGTTTCTCCGGTGACAAAGTGTTTTGCACGATTACTCCTAAGTTTTTCTCCTCATTGGTCTCTTCAATTTTCTCATCACCCAGCCTGTAATCCCTGTTTGGTCTGTATCTACTTCTTCCCATTTTCATAACATGGCTCTTGTTTATATTAAATTCCATCTGCCACTCTTTACTCCACTCATATATTTTATCAAGATCTTCCTGTAACTAGTTACAATCTTCCACATTCTTTACTCTCCTCATAATTTTGGTATCGTCCGCGGACATATTCATGTAACTGTCAATTCTTACTGGCATATCATTAACATAAATCAAAAACATGATGGGACCAAGTACTGACCCTTGTGGAACTCCACTGGTTACCTTCTTCCACTCGGACTTCTTTCCTTTCACCACTGTTCGCATTTCTCTTCCCACTAAGTAATTTTCCATCCATTTTGCTAGTTTATCACTTACTCCTCCAATCTTCTTTAGTTTCCACATCAGTCTATTGTGTGGCACTTTATCAAAGGCCTTTCTCAAGTCCAGGTAGATAGCATCCACCCATCCCTCTCTATGTTGTAGTATGTCAGTCATTCTTGAATAAAAACATAATAAATTGGATACGCACGATCTTCCTTTTCTGAGACCAAACTGCCTTTCACTCAGAATGTTTTCACTTTCTAGATACTCACTCCACTTAGCTTTAATTACTTCTTCACATATATACCTTGCACAATATACTAGTCAACGCTACTGGTCTGTAATTTAACGGTTCCATTCTACTACCGTTCTTATATATAGGCACAATGTCAGCTCTTTTCCACTCTTTCGGGACCATTCCTGTTCGTATGGAGGTTTCCGCAATATCAAATACGGGGTTCAACAATTGATCCTTACATTCTTTTAGCAACCTCCCAGATATGCCATCAGGCCCCATTGATTTATTAATATCCAAATTGCTTATAATTTTCCTTACATCTTCTTTAGTAACCATGATGTCTTGCATTTGCTTTATTTCCGTAGGCCTTTCTCCTATAAAATGCTCCTTTTTTTTTTTTTTTTTTTTTTTTTTACAACTTTGCAAAAGTTGTCGTTCAAAATTTCAGCTATATGTCTAGCATCCTCATATACTTCTTCCCCATTTTTTTCCTTTTCTATTGCCTCCCTTTTATATAGTTTTCCATTTGTGAATTTGTAAAACATTTAAGGGTCACTATCACAGTTTTCCACCACTCTCTGGTCATATTCCTTTTGTGGTGTTCTCCTTACTTCAACATATCTATTCCTTGCTGTTTTGTAAACTTCTCTTGATAATACATCACTGTTTTTCTTAAGTTTCTTCCATGCCTTTTTTTTTGTTCTTTTTTGCTTCTTCACAATTTCTATTAAACCACTGTTTATTATTTAAAGTCCTCTTTCTATGATATGGCACAAACTTTTTCACAGCAGAGTTATATAAATCCATAAATTTATCGTATTTCAATTGCATATCCCTTTCCTGGTATACCACGGACCAGTCAATTTCATTAAAGAACTCCCTCATATGGTTATAATTTGCCCTAATAAAATTGAATTTTTCCTCCCTGTGTTCCACAATCTTATCCGTGCTTAATTCTGTATCCAGCTCAAAGCTTAGGACATCATGGTTGCTTTTCCCCAAGGGACATTCATGTTCAATTTCCTCTTTTAGGGAGATGCCCCTGGTAAATACCAAATCCAACCTTGCTGCAACATCTTGTCCCCTGCACCTTGTTGGTGATCTCACCCACTGTGTCATCAAGTTATTTGTTGCTACGTTTAACAATTCCTCTGCCCACTCACCACTGTTCACCACTACGTAGTTCTCCCACACTATTTCCTTACAATTAAAGTCCCCGACTATCATCACTCTGTCCTTTCTGATGAGTTCCTGCTTCATTCTGTCTAGAGTATTTCTCATCACCATTTGATACTGTTCATATTCCCAAGCATTGGTTCTGGGTGGTATGTATACTGTTATAATATTAATGTCCCTCTTACCATCTGTTATAAGCATACTTATCACTTTCTCATTACCCTTACTATAGTTCACCTCCTTCACTATCAGATCTTCCTTAGTAAGAACCATTATACCACCACCTCCTTTATTTTTTCTATCATTTCTCCATACTTTGTAGTGTTTTACATCAAACCAATCTAGCTTTATTTCGGCCTTAGCTTTGTTTCCACCACACACATTATGTCCGGTTCATTATTTCTTAGGTAATCCATACATTCTAGCCTCTTAGACAGAAATCCATCTATATTCGTGTAAGTCACTCGAATTCCATTCCTAGTCTCTTTCTTCCATGTTTCCGTCAGTGTAATGTCTCTTCCGTCTGTTTTATCCACCACTTCTTCAGCCTCCCATTTCTCATCCTCCAAAAAAACTTGGTCTTTTCCTCCTCGGTTCTTTCTTCATTCCTCTCTCTCACTTCAGTTACAAGCTCTTTCATTTTCATTCGTTCATCCTGTGACATATTTCTTCTTATGTAAATTGTTTTGGTTTCCTCAAGAGTCCTTAAGTTTCCAAGCCCTCCTCAGCAAGGCCTCAGCTGCCATCTGAGACTTTAATTTCAATTTTAATGGTCTACTTCACTCTTTCCCATTTCCATGACATGGGTTTTGTTCACATTGAATTCCATTTCCCACTTCTTACTCCATTCCCAGATCTTATTTAGGTCTTCTTGCAATATTTCACAATCCTCCTTTTGCTTTATAACTCTGCACAGTTGTGTATCGTCCGCAAACCGATTTATGTAGCTGTTCACTCCTTCTGGCATGTCGTTAATATAAATAAGGAAAAGTATTGGTGCCAATACTGACCCTTGTGGCACTCCGCTTTCTACTGCTCTCCACTTTGACTTCATATCTTTAACTACCGTCCTTATTTCTCTCCCCCTCAAATAATTTTCTATCCATCTCAATGTGCTTCCTTTTAAGCCATCCTTCTCCTCTAACTTCCACAGTAATCTTGCATGTGGCACTTTGTCAAACGCCTTTTTTAAATCCAAATAAATGCAGTCAACCCATCCCTCTCTTTCTTGTACTCTATCAACTATTCTAGAATAGAAACTCAATAAATTAGTTACACAAGACCGTCCTTTTCTAAAACCAAATTGGCTATTTGATATTAATTTGTTGTCTTCAAGGAACTCGATCCATTGTTTCTTTATTATTCTTTCACACATCTTGCATATTACACTAGTTAGTGATACTGGTCTGTAATTTAAAGGTTCTTCCTTCTGCTCTTATATATGGGAACCACCTCAGCTCTTTTCCATTCTACTGGCACTGTTCCATTTTCTATTGAGCATTTTATGATGTTGTATATAGGACTTGCTAGTTCTTCCCTACATTCTTTCAGTATTCTGCCTGAGACTTCATCCGGTCCCATTCCCTTCTCTTCATCCAATTCCTTCATTAACTCTTTTATTTCAAGCTTGGTTACTTTAATCTCTTTCATATAGATTGTCTCTCTATTACCCTGTGGCCTCTCGAATTTGGATTCCTTAGTAAAGACCTCCAGGAATTTTTTATTTAATAGTTCTGCCATACTTTTTGGGTCTTCCACCATCTCGTTCTCTCCTTTTAACCTTTCTATTGTTTCTTTTTGCCTAATTTTTCCATTTATGAATCTATAGAACAATTTTGGTTGCTCCTTACATTTTTTGACAATGTCTTTTTCAAAGTTCTTTTACCCTTCCTTCCTCACCTTAACATATTCATTTCTTGCTGCTTTGAAGTTTTCCTTATTTGCTGGATTCCTATTTCTCCTCCACCTTTTCCATGCTCCATCTCTTTTCTCCTTTGCCTTGGCACACCTTGCATTAAACCAATCTTTCTTTCCTTCCTTAGGTCTATATTTTGGGACATATTCCCTGACTCCTGTTTTGTATATTTCCAAAAATAGGTTATATTTGTCTTGCATTCTCTGAGTTTTCCATCTCCTCCCAGTCTACGTTTTTAAAATAGTTCTTGAGATTCACAATATCAGCCTTTCTGTAATTTAATCGGTCTCCTTTGTATGAATCGTCTCTATATTCCTTTCCCTCTTCTATATCTATTTCCAATATTGCATGGTCACTCTTTCCCAATGGGCACTTATATCTTATATCATCATTCATTTGTATACCCCTTGTAAAACTAGGTCCAATCTCGCTCGTCGTTTCCTCTGAATCTTGTGCATTCCTTTACTCTCTGGTCCATCATATTGTCTATCATTAGGTTCAGAATCTTTCTCCCAGGCTTCTTCCCCATACCACTTTCATAATTTTCCAAGTCCACTTCTTTACAGTTGAAATCTCCTACTAATATCACTTTTCTCCTTTCTTTAACAATTCTCATTAGACTCCTTATTGTGTCACATATCATGTCTTTATATTCTTGATTGGTCCATGAATTTGTTTTTGGTGGCACATTTGTTACAATGATTGTTAACTCTTTTTTATTAATATGCATCTTAATATACAATACTTCTGCTTTTCCTTCCCCACATTCCATTTCATTTATCACTTTCTCCTTCCTTAACATAATCATGACTCCTCCTCCTCCTTTACCCACTCTGTTTCTTCTCCATACATTATACCTATTGTCCAAGTCTATTTTGATTACATTATTTAGTTTTGTTTCAGCCAGGCATACAATATCTGGATTTTCTTTCCTTATGTAATCTCTTAATTCTAATTTACTTGATAAAACCCCGTCTTTGTTTGTATACATCATTTTTAGTCTTTTGCTTTTATCATTTTTAGTTAAACTTGTTCCACTCTTTTCTCTTCCTTCTCGTTTATATACCATTTCCTTATCCTGTCTCCTAGAATTCTCCAAAAAAATGCCTTCTTCTCCTCTTCTGACCTTTCATTATTCTTTTCCCTTACTACTGCTGCCAGTTCATTGTATCTCTTCCTTTCTTCCTCATTTCTATTTTTCTTTATATAGATATCCTTGCAGCCTTCTGTTTCTCTAAGTTTTGTTGTTCTGTATATTTTTTCTGTTGCTGCTTGTGATTTTAGTAGTATTTTAATTGGTCTCGTTTTTCCTTCTTGATATGGTCCCATTCTGTTTATTTCTTCTACTTCCTCTTCCAAGTTCTGCCTATGTTCATTGTTTAGATTCTTCAGTAGGTCTTTGACTGATTTCATTTCTTCTTTTTCTCTTTTTGGTCTATATTTTATATTTTTTTTTTTATTCCAAATACGACTACACTCTTCTTTTTTTCTGCAATTTCTCTAACTAAATTTTCTTTTGTCTTGAGGACTCCTATCATTTTGCTTGTCATATTTTCTTCTTTTTCTTTAAGTTGTTCTAGAATCACCTCCTGAAAATCAGCCTTATCTTCCTTATCTTGGACTCTCCATGCCTGTACTTCTTTTTTAATTACGTTCTGTATTCTTTCCTCTTCCTTGTTTACTAGATCTTTCAGCTTCTCTTTTTCTTTCTCGGCTTTACCGAGTCCTTCTTCCATCTGCTTTTTGTAGTTAGCTACTTCCTTCTTAAGTTCTTCGTTTTCCGCTCTTAGCCTAGCTTTGTTTTCTTCCACTTTTTTTATCCTTTCTCTCAGTTTTATAAACTCTTTATCCTGTTCTTCATTCACTTTCATTTCCCTCTTCTCCTTTATCAGTTTATCTAGTTTATATTCAATATTTGACACTCTTTTTAGTAGTGAAGTAGTCGTCGTATCAAAACCTTCAAATACACGCTCACCCACATCAGCATAGTCATCATCAGCTTTCCTACCTTCTCCAATCTCACGTCTGCATTTTGATGGCATCTCTTTTTCGCTCATCATTCCTTAATAATTGATTACATGTGTGTGTGTGTGTGTGTGTGTGTGTATTTACCTAGTTGTAGTTTTACAGGACCTGGGCTTTATGCTCGTGTGGCCCCGTCTCCATATCTACAATTTTTCTTTAAAACTATACACACTAGTTGCTGACACCACTTCTTCACTCAAACTGTTCCACGTCTCAACACATCTTTGTGGGAAACTATATTTTTTAACATCTCTCAGACATCTTCCCTTTCTCAGCTTCTTACTTTGCATCTTGTGCTCCGAATGTCATATTCTTCTCTCAGGATCAGTTTCTCATTAACCACTTGGTCCATTCTGTTGATCAATTTATAAACTTGTATCAGATCCCCTCTCTTTCTTCTCTGTTCCAGGGTTGGTAGATCCATAGCCTTAAGTCTCTCCTCATATGTCATCCCTTCAAATTCTGGAACCATTCTTGTAGCCATTTTTTTGTAGTCTCTCCAACTTCCTTATGTGTTTCTTCTTATGAGGGTCCACACTACTCCTGCATATTCCAATCTGGGTCTTATTATATTAATTATCAATTTCTTCATCATTTCTTTGTCAATGTAGTGAAATGCTACTCCAATATTCCTTAGCAAATTATATGTCTCACTGAAAATTCTATCAATATGGCTTACCGATTGATTGTTTTCTTCCATCGTCACTCCTAAGTCCTTTTCCTTTTTTACTTTCTCCAGTTCTACTCCATCTCCCACCTTATAGATTCCCACGGGTCGTCTTTCACTCTTTCCCATTCCCATGACATGGCTTTTGTCCACATTGAATTCCATTTCCCACTTTTTATTCCATTCCCAGATCTTATTTAGGTCTTCCTGCAGTATTTCACAATCCTCTTTTTGCTTTATAACTCTGCACAGTTTCGTATCATCCGCAAACAGATTTATGTAGCTGTTCACTCCCTCTGGCATATTGTTTATTTATATGAGAAAAAGTATTGGCACCAATACTGACCCCTGTGGGACTCCGCTGTCTACTGAACATAAGAACATAAGAAAGGACGGAAGCTGCACGAGGCCACCAGACCTATACGAAGCAGTCCCAGTGTGCTTAATTAATGTACCTAATTCCATCTATCTTACCTTCTTTTAAAGTTCCCTATTGACTCAGCCCTGACTACAAGCCCACTGAGACTGTTCAACTCATAAATCACTCTGTTTAAAAACCAGTTTTTTTCCCATTTCTTTCCTAATCCTGAATTTTTCAAGATCAAACCCATTATTTTTGGTTCTGTCTCTACTACTGATTCTAAGAACTACATTTATGTCCCCTCTGTTAAAACCCTTTTACCACTTAAATACTTCTATCAGGTCTCCTCTTAACCTATATCTCTCTACGGAATGCAGGCTAAGTTTTTTTAGTCTCTCTTCATAGGGAATATCCCTCATTCCCTGTATCTTTTTAGTCATCCTCCTTTGCACTGACTCCAACAGAGCTATGTCCTCCTATAATGTGGAGACCAGAATTGTACCACATAGTCAAGATGTGGCCTGACCAGCGCCAAGTATAATTTTAGTATTACTTCAGGACTCTTGCTTTTAATGTTTCTAAAGATGAAACCTAATACTCTATTAGCCTTATATCTGGCCTCAATACATTGCTTCCTTGTACCGAGATCAGAGCTAACTATGACTCCTAAATCTTTCTCATACGTTATCTATTGTGTACCTATTGTTTGGATTATCTCTACCCAAGCTCAGCACCCTGCACTTGTTAATATTGAACTGCATTAGCCATCTATCTGTCCATTCTTTCATCCTATCCAAGTCAGCCTGCAAAGCCTTGGCATCCGAATTGGACTTAATTAATCTACCTATCTTTGTGTCGTCTGCAAATTTACTGATATCACTATTAATTCCACTATCCAAGTCGTTGATATATATTAGAAATAATAATGGCCCTAAAACTAAGCCCTGTGGCACCCCATTAGCTACTTCTCCCCACTCAGAATTCGAGCCATTAATTTACTGCTCTCCACTTGGACATCATATCTTTAACTACCGTCCTTATTTCTCTCCCCCTCAAGTAATTTTCCATCCATCTCAATGTGCTTCCTTTTAAGCCACCCTTCTCTTCTAACTTCCATAGTAATTTTTCATGTGGCACTTTATCAAACGCCTTTTTTAAATCTAAATAGATACAGTCAATCCATCCTTCTCTCTTGTACTTTATCAACTATTCTAGAGTAGAAACTCAATAAATTTGTTACACATGACCGACCTTTTCTAAAACCAAATTGGCTATTTGATAATAATTTGTTGTCTTCAAGAAACTCAATCCATTGTCTCTTTATTACTCTTTCACACATCTTGCATATTACACTAGTTAGTGATACCGGTCTGTAATTTAAAGGTTCTTCCTTCCTTCCGCTCTTATATATGGGAACCACCTCAGCTCTTTTCCATTCTACTGGTACTATACCATTTTCTATTGAGCATTTTATGATATATATATAGGACCTGCTAGTTCTTCTCTACATTCTTTTAATATTCTGCCTGAGACTTCATCCGGTCCCACTGCCTTCTCCTCATCTAATTCCATCATCAATTCTTTTATTTCAAGCTTGGTTACTTTAATCTCTTTCATATGGACAGTCTCTCTATTACCCTGTGGTCTTTCAAATTTGGATTCCTTAGTAAAGACCTCCTGAAATTTACTATTTAACTGTTCTGCCATACCTTTTGGGTCTTCCACCATCCTGTTCTCTCCTCTTAACCTTTCTATTGTTTCTTTTTGCCTTATTTTTCCATTTATGAATCTATAGAACATTTTTTGACAATGTCCTTTTCATAGTGTGTGTGTGTGTGTGCATTTACCTAGTTGTATATTACAGAGTTTGAGCAGGGCTCATAGTGTGTGTATGTGTGTGTGAGCTAATAATTGACAGCTGAAGTGAATGCCACAAGACCAATGCTATGATGATGAATGCTAAATAACCAATGACTAGAAGGCAGCTTCAATGGTATCCAAATTTAATGTTAGTTGCAGTTTTACATTTCTTCATCTCTCTCTCTCTCTCTCTCTCTCTCTCTGATACATACACACAAACAAACACTCACCTTGATGGGAGAGATGGCAGTGGGGGGAGCCAGAGGTGCTAAAGAAGGTCGAGTTCCAGGCACTATGTCTTCTAACACATGGGAGTAGATACTTAAGATGCGCAGAATATGCTGCACAACAGCCTCTGCTACCAGTGTCAGCTGGAAGAAAACAATGAAGGTGATAGTGTAAGAGTATGCCACTAAGAACATCAATAATTTCTTCTATATATGCCGTATTTGATGGCTCATAAGGCACACCTCTTCTTAAAAAGAAAATCTCAGCAAATCAGCCTATGTCCTATGAGGGCAAGGTTCAGCATTGGGGCAGTGGTTGGTTGTAAGTCTATGGCAACAAAGGCTCTAAAATCAATCCCAGACATCTTTGCACATGTAAACAAGGTCATGATTGGTACTACACCACAAAACAACTCTTTCTTTCAAAGTAACAATATATAATAGGTCATACTAACTGATAATTCACACAGAATGACACCAGTCAGGAACAATTTGTCTAAAGGACCATACATCACATAAACCAAAACAAAACATGCAATTGCCAATCAGTGATCTTGATCTTGACACAGACAAGCTTCACTGCATTCTTTACAGTGTGAAGTAATACAAACTTTCATACAATTAAAATTACACTAATCTTTTAACATTTTTATCTTGTATACTTGTAAAAAAAAATACTGATAAAAAAGAAAAATTATGATTATTAGCCCTGTAGTCTCAGTCACTGGCGATGCCATATGCCAGGTACATGTTTACATCTGACAACAAGATTGGTACGCACTACTAGCAAATATTAAAGTTTGAAATACAATATACTGGAATCTAATAATGATCTAAATGCATGAGAATCTTCTAATGTTAGGTGAAATCCTTCATTTAATTTTCAGAGCATAAATCTGCTCATTTATCTTTTTTTTATTTCAATTTCTGCCAAAATTAGGCACATTTTATGAGCTCAAGCATTTTATGAACCATCAGATACAATATAAACAGCCATTCCCTAAATATTTATTGTAGTTAAAAGTAAAACAATAAAGTTTAATACAAAACAGGGCTGGTACACATACATTAAAACTCTACATCAACATTATTCAGCTCTTTCTACATGGCATGCCTTACCTGAGCTGCACCAAGGAAGGACCATGGCACCTTTGTTGCAGCACTTTCCTTCTGCTTCAAAGCAATGACTGCAATCCCTGAGTGCAAGAGAGGAGGATGAGATTTTTCCTACAATTTTATCAAATTGTGATAAGATTTACAATAATTCTTCCTCACCAGAATAAACAGCAAATCTATAATTTTTTGTGACTAAAACAACATTAAACTCTTTCCAGAATTTGAAATTGTAAATATTGTGCCCTGTGAAAACCAAATAAATTGCCTTTCTTCTCATAAAAGGACTTATTTCTATGGCATATACTAATTACCCATAAGTGATCACATATGCCTAGATTCTCCTACCCAGCACAGTAAAACAACCTGCACCTCTTTAAAGATTGCTTCCAGGAATTATCCCACCAACATGAGGAAAGAAAATTCATTTCCCCTGTCACATGCACAAGATAATCCTCTGGACAAGGTCACCATCCAGTCCTCAGTTAATTTCTGTGCTCTGTATGGTCAACATCAGCGCCTCTGCCCACCGGCTGTTTCTAGGCTGAATTGCCTGTAACTTTGTTCTGTTGTGCCAAGTCCTTTGTTGATTGTATTGTTCAAAAGAAAGTGCATTATGTGCAGCAGGTGGTTACCTGTGCAAGATTTAGAGCCATATTTGCTGCGTTTTTCTTGCTAGCAAAACACCTGTTCAGTCATTACACACTATATACAACATCATAAAATGCTCAATAGAAAATGGAACAGTACCAGTGGAGTGGAAAAGAGCTGAGGTGGTTCCCATATATAAGAGCGGAAGGAAGGAAGAACCTTTAAATTAGAGACCGGTATCACTAACTAGTGTAATCTGTAAGATGTGTGAAAGAGTAATAAAGAAGCAATGGATTGAGTTTCTTGAAGACAACAAATTATTATCAAACAGCCAATTTCGTTTTAGAAAAGGTCGGTCATGTGTAACAAATTTATTGAGTTTCTACTCTAGAATAGTTGATAAAGTACAAGAGAGAGAGAGATGGATTGACTGTATTTATTTAGATTTAAAAAAGGCATTTGATAAAGTGCCACATGAAAGATTACTATGGAAGTTAGAGAAGGGTGGCTTAAAAGGAAGCACATTGAGATGGATGAAAAATTACTTGAAGGGGAGAAAAATAAGGACGATAGTTTAAGATATGAAGTCCAAGTGGAGAGCAGTAGACAGCGGAGTGCCACAGGGGTCAGTATTGGCACCAATACTTTTTCTCGTATACATAAACGACATGCCAGAGGGAGTGAACAGCTACATAAATCTGTTTGTGGACGATGCGAAACTGTGCAGAGTCATTAAACAAAAAAGAGAATTGTGAAATACTACAGGAAGACTTAAACAAGATCTGGAAATGGAGTATAAAATGGGAGATGGAATTCAATGTGGACAAAAGCCATGTCATGGAAATGGGAAAAAGTGAAAGACGACCAGTGGGAATCTATAAGATGGGAGATGGAGTAGAACTAGAAAAAGTAAAAAACACTTAGGTGTGACAATGGAAGAAAACAAGCAACCAGTAAGCCATATTGATAGAATTTTCAGAGAACGTATAATTTCCTAAGGAATATTGGATTACCATTTCACTATATGGACAAAGAAATGATGAAGAAATTGATAAGTACTAAAATAAGACCTAGATTGGAATATGCAGGAGTTGTGTGGAACACATAAGGAAATTGGAGAGACTACAAAAAATGGCTACAAGAATGGTTCCAGAATTAAAAGGGATGATATATGAGGAGAGACTAAAAGCAATGGATCTACCAACCCTGGAATAAAGAAGAGAAAGAGGGGATCTGATACAAGTTTATAAATTGATTAACGGAATGGATCAAGTGGATAATGAGAAACTAATCCTGAGAGAAGAATATGACATTAGAAGCACAAGATCGCATAGTAAGAAACTGAGGAAGGGATGATGTCTGAGAGATGTTAAAAAAGTTAGTTTCCCACAAAGATGTGTTAAGACGTGGAACAGTTTGAGTGAGGAAGTGGTGTCAGCAAAAAAGTGTACACAGTTTTAAAGAAAAATTGGATGAGTGTAGATATGGAGACGGGACCACACGAGCATAAAGCCCTGGCCCTGTAAAACTACAACTAGGTAAATACACACACACACACACACACACACACACACACGTAGCGCTCCGTAGAGAGCGGACGTGCCTCCTGCGCATGAACGGCATCTAAATAACACTCCACACGCTAAGCAATGTGCTTGAGTGAGAATAGTTATTGCTATTGAGGGGCGACCAGAGCGAGTGAACGAGTGTACAGAGTGAACGTAGCCTGGTGGCGTGTACATGGGAGTGATCGGAGGTGGGAGAACCTCCACACTCCAAATGACAGAGCGGGAACCCACAAAGGAAAGCCATAGCAGCCGCCAACACATCCAACCACACACGTAACTACCAGGCCTGGCCCCCAGTGAACACACACCCACATGTTCCCAGGAAAAGTAAGGAAAAATGGATAGACCGGTAAGGAATAAATTACCAAATTCAAAATATGTTGATGAGGCCCAGGGAGCAAAGCCGAAAGTGGCCAGTCAAAGCATGAGTCCAGCTTCAACAGGGGCAACATTGCAAGATAGATTGGTGATGTTGGAGAAGAGATTTGAGGAGTTAGTGAAGGAATTAAAAGTTCAGAGGAGTGAGGAGGAGCAGGATAGAGAATTCGCAAGGCTTTGAAGGAAAGAGTTAAGAGACTGGAGGAAAATGAAAACGATTGGTGGATGAGAATGCGCATTTGAAGGTGGAGGTTGAAAAATACAAGAGACGGTTGGAGGAGAAAATGGAGAGAGTAGTAAAGGAGAAAGATGACTTTAAGGAAATGATTAGTGAGCAGAATGAAAGGCTTGAAAGGAATGGGAACTGAAGAAAACACAATGGACTGAGTCGAGGAAGCAGAGATGGTTGGATTACAAGAAATAATTAAAGATCAGTTGAAAGAAGACAAAAAGAAAGGTCCAAGGAACTGGTTAATGTAATGAAGAATAAGGAAACATTGATAAGGAAATAGCAGAAAAGAAGAAGAGTGTGTTAATATTTGGGATGAAAGAACAAAATATAACATATAAGCCAAGAGAATTAAGGAAGAATTGAAAACGGTAAGAGATCTGTTCAAAAATCTAAATGATGATGAAAAAAAACCTACAAGAAGAAGTGGAAGAGATCCATAGACTGGGTCCGTATAAGGAGGAGTGAACAGACCGATTAAAGTAGTACTGAAGTCACAACAATCTGGAGGATGTCCTATATAGAACATCAAAGTTAAGAGAGATAGAAGGTTGTAAAGAGGTGTTTGTGAGAAAGAACAGAAATGAGGAAGAGAGGAGAAGATATAAGGAATTGGTGGAAGAGGCGAGAAGGAAAAATGATGAGCGGTCTGAGGAGGAAAGAGAAAATTTTTTTTGGAGAGTTATAGGAGAGAGTCAGAAAGTGGTATGTGGAAAGAAGGAATACGGAGGAACCCCTAGAGGGAGCAATGGGTGGACCGTAATGTATACTAATATAGATGGGATACTGTCAAGTAGATTGGAATTGCAAGACTATATGATAGTGGAGAAGCCTGATATCGTGTGTTTGACTGAGAAAAAATTGCATGAAAAAACAAAGATAAATTTGGATAATAAATATAATATATGGAGAAAGGATAGGGAGAGTAAAGGTGGAGGAGGAGTTATGATTATGACGAAGAAATAAATAAATGTGGATAAGGTTTGGTATGGGAAGAACAACGCAGAAGTGATAAGCATAAGGATAAAAAGTGATGGAAAAGAATTAATAATCATGGTGACCTATGTACCTCCTAAAACAAATTCTTGGACATTAAGGGAATACGACAATATGATCAAGGATACTTTACAGAGTTTGGAAAGTGTATTATCTGGAAAAAGAAAGGTGATACTAGTAGAAGATTTTAATTGTAAGGAGGTGGATTGGGAAAATCTAGTAAGTGGTGTTGGAGAAGAAGCATAAGGAGAGAGATTTCTTAATCTAATGATGGAAAATATGATGGAACAGAGGGTAAAGGAAAATACTAGATATAGAGGAGATGATGAACCGGCTAGACTGGATTTGGTGTTAACAAGAGAAGTGTACCTATGTGGAGATATACAATACAAGTGTCCTTTGGGAAAGTGATCATGTGGTTATGGAAATGCAGATAGCAACAACACAGCGAAGGAAGGACGAGACATACAGGAGTGGTAGATTGAATTATAGAAAGATGGACACAGAAAGTTTGAAAAATTATTTCAGAAAATTAGATTGGGAGGAGATGTTACAAATCAGAGAAGTGCAAAAGAAATATGAGATTTTTATGAAATATTATAAAGAAGGAGTTATGAAATTTGTACCAAAGTATAAACCAAGAGAGGAAGGAAGAAAGGATTGGTTTAATGCAACTTGTGTTAAGGCTAAGGAAAAGAGAGATGTTGCTTGGAAAAGATGGAAAAAGAGCAGGAATATACTAAATAAGGAGAATTATAGAGTGGCAAAAAATGAGTATGTGAGGGTAAGGAGGAGGAAGAAAGAAAATTTGAAAAAGATATTGTAGACAAGAGTAAGGAACATCCAAAATTGTTTTACAGGTTCATAAATGGTAAACTTAAAAAGAGAGAGTCCATTGAAAGATTAAAAGGAGAGCAAGGGATAGTAGATGACCCTAAGAATATAGCGGAATTGCTAAATAATAGGTTTCAGCAAGTATTTACTAAAGAAACAATGTTTGTAAAGCCACAGAATGTACAAGGAAATGTGCACATGGAGGACATTAAGATACCTAAAAAGGAGTTATATAAAATGTTGGAGGAACTTAAAGATGATAAAGCAATGGGACCAGATGAAGTTTCAGGAAAATTATTGAAGGAGTGTAGAGAAGAATTGATTGATCCATTATATGATATTATAAGGTGCTCATTAAAAACAGGGGAAGTACCAGTAGAGTGGAAGAGAGCTGAAGTGGTGCCCATTTATAAGGGAGGCAGTAAGGAAGAGCCTCTTAACTATAGACCTGTGTCTCTAACAAGTGTGGTCGGTAAGATTTGTGAGAGGGTGATAAAGAAATATTGGATACGGTTCCTGGAGGATCATAAGTTATTATCGGATCATCAATTTGGCTTCAGGAAAGGGAGGTCATGTGTAACAAATCTACTGAGCTTTTATTCAAGAGTGGTTGACAAAATACAAGAGAGAGAGGATGGATGGACTGTGTATATTTGGATTTAAAGAAAGCTTTTGACAAGGTACCTCACATTAGACTGCTATGGAAATTAGAGATTTATGGAGGACTGAAAGGAAAAGTGTTAAAGCGGATGGAAAACTACTTGAGATGGAGGGAGATGAGAACGGTAATAAGGGATGCAAAGTCGGACTGGTTGGTGGTGGAGAGTGGAGTCCCACAAGGCTCAGTGCTGGCACCAGAGGGAGTAAACAGTTATATTCATTTGTTTGCGGATGATGCGAAGTTGTGTAGGTATGTGAAGAGTGAAGAAGATTGTGAAATTTTACAGGCAGATCTGGATAAGATTTGGGAGTGGAGCAAGAGGTGGCAAATGGAATTTAATCTGAGCAAAAGTCATGTGATGGAGATGGGGAAGAGTGGAAGATGGCCAAGAGGGTCATATAAGATGGGTGAAGAAGTAGTGTTGAAAAAGGTGGAAAAGGAAAAGGATTTGGGAGTGATAATACAAGACCATGGGCAGTTTGAGGCTCATATTGATAAGATGTTTGGAGAAACGAATAATTTGATAAAAAATATTGGATTAGCCTTCCATTATATGGATAAAGATATGATGAAGAAATTAATTAGTACGGTAATTAGACCAAGATTGGAATATGCTGGAGTGGTTTGGTCCCCTTATAAAAAGAAGCATATAAGGAAGTTGAAGAGATTGCAGAGAATGGCAACAAAAATGGTTCCAGAATTGGCAGAAATGACCTATGAGGAGAGATTAAAAGAAATGAATTTGCTTACCTTGGAACAAAGAAGAGAAAGAGGAAATTTAATACAGGTTTATAAACTGTTGAACGGACTGGATGAAGTGGATAATGAGCAAATGATGTTGAGAGAGGAAAACTTAAATAGAACTACGAGATCGCATAGTAAAAAGATAGCCAAGGGAATATGCTTGAAGGATGTGAAGAAATATAGTTTCCCACAAAGATGTGTGGAGGTGTGGAATGGTTTGAGTGAGGAGGTGGTGTCAGCGAGGAGTGTGCATAGTTTTAAAGGAAAGTTGGATGTGTGTAGATATGGAGACGAGGCCACACGAGTATGATACCCAGGCCCTGTAAAATTACAACTAGGTGAATACAACTAGGTGAATACACACACACACACACACACACACACACACACACAGAAGAAATATGTCACAGGATGAGCGAATGAAAATGAAAGAGCTTGTAACTGAAGTGAAAGAGAGGAATGACGAAAGAACAGAGGAGGAAAAGACCAAGTTTTTTTGGAGGATGAGAAATGGGAGGCTAAAGAAGTGGTAGATAAAACAGACGGAATAGACATTACATGGAAGAATGAGACTAGGAATGGAATACAAGTGACTTACATGAATATAGATGGATTTCTGTCTAAGAGGCTAGAATGTATGGATTACCTAAGAAATAATGAACCGGACGGACATAATGTGTGTAGTGGAAACAAAGCTAAGGCCCGAAATAAAGCTAGACTGGTTTGTTGTAAAACACTACAAAGTATGGAGAATTGATAGAAAAAATAAAGGAGGTGGTGGTATAATGGTTCTTACTAAGGAAGATCTGATAGTGAAGGAGGTGAACTATAGTAAGAGAAATGAGGAAGTGATAAGTATGCTTATAACAGATAACAAGAGAGACATTAATATTACAACAGTATACATACCGCCTAGAACCAGTGCTTGGGAATATGAACAGTATAAAATGGTGATAAGAAATACTCTAGACAGAATGAAGCAAGAACTCATCAGAAAGGATAGAGTGATGATAGTTGGACACTTTAATTGCAAAGAAATAGTGTGGGAAGACTACGAAGTGGTGAACGGTGGTGAGTCGGCACAGGAATTGTTAAAGGTAGCAATAAATAACTTGATGGCACAGTGGGTGAGATCACCAACAAGGTGCAGGGGACAAGATGTTGCAGCAAGGTTGGATTTGTTATTTACCAGGGGAATCTCTCTAAAAGAGGAAATTGAACATGAATGTCCCTTGGGGAAAAGCGATCATGATGTCCTAAGCTTTGAGTTGGATACGGAATTAAGCAAGAGTAAGATTGTGGAACGTAGGGAGGAAAAATTAAATTATATTAGGGCAAATTATAACCATATAAGGGAGTTCTTTAATGAAATTGACTGGTCCGTGGTATACCAGGAAAGGGATACGCAATTGAAATATGATAAATTTATGGATTTGTATAACTCTGCTGTGAAAAAGTTTGTGCCATATCACAGAAAGAGGACTTTAAATAATAAACAGTGGTTTAATAGAAATTGTGAAGAAGCAAAAAAGAACAAAGAAAAGGCATGGAAGAAACTTAAGAAAAACAGTGATGTATTATCAAGAGAAGTTTACAAAACAGCAAGGAATAGATATGTTGAAGTAAAGAGAACAGCACAGAAGGAATATGAACAGAGGGTGATGGAAAACTGTGATAATGACCCAAAAATGTTTTACAAATTTATAAATGGAATACTAAATATAAGGGAGGCAATAGAAAAGGTAAAAACTGGGGAAGAAGTATATGAGGATGCTGGAGATATAGCTGAAATTTTGAACGACAACTTTTGCAAAGTGTTTACAAAGGAGGAGCATTTTATGGGAGGAAGGTCTACAGAAATAAAGCAAATGCAGGACATCATGGTTACTAAGGAAGATGTAAGGATAATTATAAGCAATCTGGATATTAATAAATCAATGGGGCCTGATGGCATATCTGGGAGGTTGCTAACTGAATGTAAAGATCAATTGTTGAACCCCGTATTTGATATTGTGGAAACCTCCATACGAACAGGATTAGTCCCGAAAGAGTGGAAAAGAGCTGACATTGTGCCTATATATAAGAATGGTAGTAGAATGGAACCGCTAAATTATAGACCAGTATCGTTGACTAGTATATTGTGCAAGGTATGTGAAGAAGTAATTAAAGCTAAGTGGAGTGAGTATCTAGAAAGTGAAAACATTCTGAGTGAAAGACAGTTTGGTTTCAGAAAAGGAAGATCGTGCGTATCCAATTTATTATGTTTTTATTCAAGAGTGACTGACATACTACAACATAGAGAGGGATGGGTGGATGCTATCTACCTGGACTTGAGAAAGGCCTTTGATAAAGTACCACACAATAGACTGATGTGGAAACTAAAGAAGATTGGAGGAGTAAATGATAAACTAGCAAAATGGATGGAAAATTACTTAATGGGAAGAGAAATGAGAACAGTGGTGAGAGGAAGGAAGTCCAAGTGGAAGAAGGTAACCAGTGGAGTTCCACAAGGGTCAGTGCTGGGTCCCATCATGTTTTTTATTTATGTTAATGATATGCCAGTAGGAATTGACAGTTACATGAACATGTTTGCGGACGATACTAAAATTATGAGAAGAGTAAAGAATGTGGAAGATTGTAACAAGTTACAGGAAGATCTTGATAAAATATATGAGTGGAGTAAGGAGTGGCAGATGGAATTTAATATAGACAAGACCCATGTTATGAAAATGGGAAGAAGTAGATACAGACCAAAGAGGGATTACAGGCTGGGTGATGAGAAAATTAAAGAGACCAATGAGGAGAAAGACTTAGGAGTAACCGTGCAAAACACCTTGTCACCAGAGAAACACATTAAGAAGATTTTTGGGAAAACATATAACATGCTTCAAAATATTGGCCTTGCATTCCACTACCTAGATGAAGGAATGATGAAGAGGTATTATGTACCTTAATAAGACCCCAGTTAGAATATGCAGCATGTGTCTGGTCACCGCATATGAATAAAAATGTGAAGAAGGTGGAAAAGGTACAGAGGCTGGCAACAAGGATGGTACCAGGACTCAGGGAGTTAGACTATGAGGAAAGACTGAGGAAGCTGGGGCTGACCACATTAGAAGAGAGAAGAAGAAGAGGAGACATGATAACTATGTATAAATTGGTGAACAAGATTGACATACTGGACAGAGAGTTGATAAAGGTGACCACAAGTAATCATCTCCGAGGACATGGAAAAAAGCTAATAAGAGACATCTGACTAAATGACGTGAGAAAATACAGTTTCCCGCATCGTAGCATTGATAAGTGGAATAAACTGAGCAGTGATGTTGTTGATGCGGTGTGTGTCAATCAGATGAAAGAGAGATATGACAGGAATAGACAAGGAGACAGGTCACAGAGAGCTTAGCTCGGGCCCTGTAATACAAAAATAGGTAAATACAAATAAGTAAATACACATGAAGAAACTGATAAGTACTATAATAAGACCCAGATTGGAATATGCAGGAGTAGTGTGGACCTCACACAAAGAAACACATAAGGAAGCTGGAGAGACTACAAAAAATGGCTACAAGAATGGTCCTAGAACTTGAAAGGATGACATATGAGGAGAGACTAAAGGTTTTGGATCTTCCAACATTGGAGCAGAGAAGGGAGAGAGGGGATCTCATACAAGTTTATAAACTGATAAACGGAATGGACCAAGTGGACAACGAGTATCTGATCCTGAGAGAAGAATATGCCAGTCAAAGCACAAGATCACATAGTAAGAAGCTGAGGAAGGGAAGATGTGTAAGAGATATTAGAAAGTATAGTTTCCCGCAAAGATGTATTGAGACAAGGAACAGTTTGAATGAAGAATTAGCATCTGCAACGAGTGTGCATACTTTTAAAGTAAAATTGGATAAGTGTAGATATGGAGACGGGGCCACACGAGCATAAAGCCCAGGCCCTGTAAAACTACAACTAGGTAAATACAACTAGGCCAATACACACACACACACTTTTCCTCCTCAAGTGAGTGTAAGTGACTGACTAGTGATGATTGATAGTAAAGTGTCTGTTTGTCTCTGCATGCTCATACAGCTGACCACTGTTGCCATAGTTTAGCCAATGATTGCCATGATGGTACATAATTCATAAAGCTTTTTTTTGATGATCATGTAAAGTCTAACTGTCATCACATACTGAAAAAATTATGAAAAATAAGGCCAGAACTGCACCACTCTGTCCATTCCCCTCTCTGCTTTCCTCCTCAAAATCATCACAAGCGCTCATGTTTAGTAAACGTTCCCCAGTTCTTACACTACAATACCTTTGACTTAGAATGATTTTATCTTTCAATTCTGAGAATATGCAACAGATTTTGAACAAAGTGTGTTTGTGATGAGTGACTGCAGCCTGAGAGGGGCATTGTCCACTGAGTCAGACACCAGTTCAAACTCAATTATGTCACCATAATGCTGTACTTCTCTCTCAGTCTCCCTTCCCTCTCAATATGGCTGACCATTCCAAAGCATTTGCTTGGAATTACTATGATAAAAATGACAAGAGAGTGCAAAATGTACATGTGTAATGCAGAATATGTATATTTTTATTTTGATTCATGCATTCGATTAAATTTACTGCCATTTATTGCTTTCATTTAATGGAAATTTGTTCATGTTATATAAGATCTTCTATGAGATTTCTATAATATTTCTTAATCATTGAGTCCATACCATAAATAAAGAATGCCTACCTTTCATTTTTCTTAATTTATTTTTACCACATTTTCTATCATTAAATACTCTTACCATTGCAATGAGTATAAACTGAAAGAAATGTATTTTTTTATCAGCGATAATTAACTATAAATCTATCATCATTCACATTGGAATTCAGAGGCAGGAATAAATTAAAGGAGTAAGCAAAGGATATTTTAGCTCTTATTCTTATTACTTTTACTTTGTTGAGAAAAAATGTATACTGGAATTTTTTAATTAAACATTAGTTAGAATTATCAATAAGACAGTCAATCTACAGTAATATTTTTCCAAATCTTTTAATGTTCGGCAAATAAAAAACCTGAAAGGAAAACCAGGTATAGTGGAGACCCAATACTTGGAACTTCATACATTCCAAATGGCTGTTCGAGTATCAAAAAGTTTGGCTATCGATACCTATAAATCAGGTCATTTGTTCTAACCTAAGCAAAACCTTAAACTTGCAAAAATTTCAATGTAAATCTTTTCATAATTTTGATTTGTACTCACCATAAGTAAAGGCTGGTGATGGATAATGTAGAAGAGAAGGGGAGAAGGGTGGGTAGGAGAAGGGAAGTTATTTGCCGGACAACAAGTTAGCATCCATGAAAATGTCTAGTAACTCATCTCCTGGTGTGATTCCCATGAACCCGCTAGTGGAGGGCTGTGGCTCACTAACACTTTCACTCTCACTATATTTCTTTTCACCAATAATAAACCTCTCTGGTGCCATTCCAAGTTTCTAAATGAAAAAATAAAGATAGAATACAAGAGAATGTTGTGTTTGTCATGACTGAGGCAGGACTAAGCATGTGCACCAGTATTCAGTATACAAGATTACCGATATTTTTGCTTCAGTATTACTGATATCAGAACAGAAGAACTAGTGATGGCAGGGGCCAGGAAGGGTGAGACCAGGAGCCTTTGTTTACAACCACATATGAATATTCAAGTACCAGATATTTTTTCAAGTACCAATTCAGACTTTTCTTTTCGAGTATCAAAAAGTTCACTTCAAAGATGTTCATGTATTGAGTCTTAACTGAATGATGTGCAATTTTAGACAACCCAAAATTCCAGGAAAAAAGCTAATTTTACGTCAGCAAATCACTTTTCTGCTGAAGCTCACTTCCTCATGAGATAATGCCATGCTGCCCCACACATCAGTTGCTACATGGCTCCCGCACTGGTCAGATGCTCCTTTCTCTCTCCTCTGCCAGGTCTTTGCATTTGCCAGCCTATCACCTATTACTCAGGTGGCAGTGCCCTGCACCCACTTTTCTCTTTGTAGAAGTGAATTATTGCCCTCAAATAATTCCAGTTTAAGGATTCTGTTTATGAAGGTGTTTGTTTTTGACAGCCATGTCTTCCCTGGATGACGGCTCCCATGGAGCCAAGACACTGGCAGGTCATAAGGGCAAGTCTTCTAACAGAAGACAGACAATTACTATGATTTTATGTCTTGGGGAGGACAAGTACAGGCACAAACACTCCACTACTTGTAACAGGAGTTTGATGAGAGACCATCTGAAGATCACCCATCCTCAAGCAGGTGAGACTGTACACCATCTGCTTAGTCAGCTGGCCTCACAGTACCTCTGCAAATGTCTCCTTCTCCCTCCCCGTCCCAGAAGGAGGTACACGCTGCTCTTGGGCCACACTTATGGATGCTATTGCTGAATTAAGGAATGACATGGAGAAATTGAATGCTGAGAGACAGCAAGGCACACTGGACTCCTTGAGGGCCGGAGGCAGTGTTCCTACCGGCAGCGGTGACCCCAACGCTGGCTTGACTGCCACCCTGCTTTGTCTTGAGGGTTTGCGGGCTGAAGTTGCTGGCTTGAATGCTGGATTCCTGGGATTTTCATCTGATGGTGAGGAGGACACTGAAGAAGGGGTGAAGAAGGGAAACTTCCTGTTTGAGGGATTTTAAAAAGGGTGGCTATTCTAATCCCTCAAACTACTGTCCTATAGCTTTAATCTTTTCCTTGTCTAAAGTTTTTTAATTTATCCTCAATAGGAAGATTCTTAAATATCTGTCACATCACAATCTTCTATCTGATTGCCAGTATGGCTTCCGTCAATGTTGCTGTACTGATGATCTTCTGGCTTTCTTTACTGATTCTTGGACATCCTCTTCTAAAGATTTCAGTGAAGCTTTTACTGTAGCATTAGACATATCAAAAGCTTTTGATATAGTCTGGCACAAAGCTTTGATTTCCAAACTGCCCTCCTACGGTTTTTATCCTTCTCTCTGCAACTTTCACTCAAGTTTCCTTTCCGACTGTTCTATTACAGCAGTGGTAGATGGCCATTGTTCTCCTAAATCTATTAACAGCAGTGTTCCTCAGGGTTCTGTCCTATCACCCACTTTCTATTATTCATTAATGGTCTTATTAAGCAAATTTCTTGCCCTATCCACTTCTATACTGATGATACCACCCTACATCACTCAATGCTTATGTATAAGCAAAATATTTCATGTGAATATTTTCTCTTGATAAATTTCAACCTTTAGCATCCTTACCAAAGCAGAGAGGTGGCTCAGTGCGTGGCCAGGCATCGAGGGGAATGCGTCATTGTACCACTAGCATGATAATTACTGTACAGTATTGGAGAATATGATTATTTGAAGCAGTGCATTTCACATTTGCAGTGTCATTTTGTTTCCCATCCTGCCCAGTTAGCCGGGTGACAGGATGTGGGGATATCACTACATGGTACTCAGAGGTGACTAGTTGTCGGGTCTGGTTGAGTGTTACCTGGCATTGGAGCTGTAGCATAAAGGTATGTATAGTGATAAGGATTGAAAACTATTAGTGTTTAATTCATGGAAAATAATGGTGATAGTATACATGAACATAGTGATTGTTGTCTCTGCCCCTTCCAGGTTTGCTTTATTTGCGAAACATTGTTGATTGAACATGTGGCATTCAGCCGGTAAGTGTGCAGTTACAGTAGCACATACGGTACAAGAGTGCTCTGCTACTGGGGTTTCAAGGCTCGTGATGGTGAGGCTATTTAAGTGAGTTGATATAAATTTGTTGCATGTGTGCCACGAGGGGCAATAGTGAGGCATGTGTGGGTTAAAAATGTGTTTAGCTCTAGCTTGATGTCCAGCTGAATATTATAAATTTGTTCCTTATGTCAGGTTATATTTATGTAATATTTCTATATTATGTCATAGGAAATTATCATGCAGTTGTGGTTTCATGGTTTATTATCGGCTGCATTATTTGTTCACTATCTATGAGTTGTATAACAGCAGTCTGTTTTTTTGTGGGGAGGTTGTGTTAGTGTGACGGTGTGGTTGTGTTGCACAATGGGTTAATATTATGGTGTTCCTCACAGAATTTTGTAGCATCATTACGTTTATTACTTTTGTAAGATGAAGATCACTGTGTTGTAGGTTGAAACTCATCCCAGAATAAATAGCTGTTCCAACTTGTGATCCATTCTTGATCCCCCAGTACAGTCATTTACCAGTGACTCTACTTTTTCAGAAATAATGTCCTTACAGGCATAAATTGACGAGAATTAGAATCAGAAACTTCAAGAAGAAAAAAAACAACAACAAACAAACATATGATTGTGAAACAGCTGTGGCTAACAACAGGAACACTCACCTCCCTTCTACCATATGTGTTATCTCCACCTCCAAGACCCTCGCCTCATCCCACAACTCAATGCCACGCTTCTCCACTCTCTCTATATATCATAAGACTGCTACGATCTTTTCAAACACTGTTTTTTCTCAATATCATCATCATCACAACTACATATACATCACCTAACTCTCACAATAAGTGTCACTCCACTATTACAAAAGATTATGGTAAGACAGAGGTATAAAGTTTGATCAGATGAGTAATATAATTACTTCACAGTATCTTCATCTCACTTCAACACACTTATAATGACGGAGAGTGTGTCCAGTCCAGTCGTAATACAGAATATTGCCATGACGCTGCTGACGGTTCCTTCTGAACCTTCACATACAAGTGAATAATATTTTCTAGAGAAGTGGGGATCTGATGCATTATCATCCTATCATGCTCCAGGAAGTCACCACTGTATACACAATCATGCATGAAAATTTCATGTCAATGAGATTAATACAATTAGTAAAACAAGAACAAAATTATGAAAAATCTTTAGGTGCGAATATCTTGAAAAAGTGTGTTTAACATTTGAAAAATTTTCAAAAAATTGATATAAACTCTGATCAATTTTTGTTTGGTATCATTTTAAACTAAACAAAAAATTTTTTGTTGAATTACATTTTGATGCCAATAGAAAACGAGATACAGGTAAAAAAAAAAAAAAAAAGACTTTAGTCCCTGGGTCAGTCAGAGTCCAACTTATTATGAAATCTGAGTTATCAGGGTCTGAGTTCTTGAGGTTCAACAGTAGACAATGTTTCACAGTTCATCAGAAAGTCTAAGGAGACAAACAACCATATTTGGCAAACACATTTGTGCTATCCAGACTTTTCATTATCCAGACCAGTGCCTGCACCATTTAGTCTGAAAAAACAGGGGACACGTGTATACACACACACACACACTCGACCCTTGTTTATCCAGATTTTGGATTATCCAGTGTCTAGTTATTAGTTTCATATTTTTTTTCTTTTTATTTATACTATGTGGACTTTTCACAAGAATTTATGGGCTAAAGGGGATACTTTTTAGAGTACCTCCTATCTCAAAGTTCACCCGCTAGGAAACCATTGCCCTGAGTGAAGAAGCCCAACCTAGACTTGGCCATGGACAGGATTTGAACCCGTGCGCTTAGAGACCCCTCGGACCCCAAAGCACGCATGGTTCCGCATTTGTTGTCCAGATTGACAACAAATGAATTCAAACAACGTGCACCTCACATACTGCCAGAAACATCTGATAGATGGCACCAAGTGATTATAAACAAGTCCGGACGATGCAAATGAATAGTGTTTTGTCTGGTATCAGTGATGGCACCAAGTGATTATAAACAAGTCCGGACGATGCAAATGAATAGTGTTTTGTCTGGTATCAGTGAACAAGTTTGAACGTTCTTCAGTACCTTAGAACACTTAATTGTCTCCCAAGGCTATTGAGAGTAAGTGAGTGGCCTTAACTAGAATTCATAAGAAAATAGCTGGAAAGGAGCTGGAATTATGAGTGTTTGAGAGGAGTACAGTGTGGCCAAGCAAACTGTATCAGACATTAGTAAATCAAAAGATATAAGCTGGTAGAATATTCTTCCAAATACTGTGTGGATGCATCATCAAGTAAAAGTGGTAAAGGAAAAAATGTAAGGAGTGGACAAGATGCTACATTAGAAGCCACTATTATGAAGTATTATGTGCAGCAGCAATCAGTGGAAATCAATGTCCCCAATGTTGTGGTAGTGGTTTAAGGACAGTTCAGCAGTGCGCCAGTTAGGTGACACCAGCAAATTGTCTATTTCATTCACCAGTGAAACATCCAGTATGACAATTCACTGATACTGTCTATGAGCCATAAATGCAGTTACAGGTTTCCCTTGCTATTCATTATTCGATATTTCATTTTCAAATATTCGATGTTTATTATTTCATCTCAATATTCAATATTTCAAATTTCCAATCATTATGAATTATGTTAACTTGTTCATTTTCTGTTGTCTGGGCTCATGAGTATCTAATTTTCAACCGATCACCAGAATGTCAACAAAGTTACACATTGCAAACGCATCACCACACATGCCACAGCCACCACCAATCAAAACCCATTCCCTCTAGATGTAGGGATAAATAGTAAACAGGATATTGCTCTTTTTTCTTTGCTTGTCTTTTGTTTATCCTCTATAGGAGCTGCCAATCCAAAGTTCAAGGTTCCAGCAAAGCCTTTACAATGGCACTGTAGGGAATTGTTGTTTCTTCCTTCATTCACTACAATTGGTCCTTTCATCTAAATGTTTTATTTTGCTTTCTTTGGCCACAGATAAGGATGAACAACATTACTTACCAGCAAGGATGTTGGAAGCAATGCTGAGAATATTCTGCTGCATGGAGAGGTCCCCTGCGATAGTGGACTCTCCAGCCAGGGAAAGGACTAGAGTTATCAGACCAATGTGTGTATTGGTTTCACTGCAACAAAAGAAAAACAAGGTAAGAAGTATTTTGCATCTTGTCTAATAATTCATTTGTTACTTTGATATATGAATACACATAAATGTTCATGAGAACTAAAAAAAAAAAAAAAAAAAACAGACCTACCTAAAGATTCTTACATTTCAATAAAACAAGGAAAACACTAAATAGTATCTGAATAGTGTGAAATTCAGCAAAAAACAAAAATCTAGAATTCCTTAGAATGCCTTAGACAATGATGAAGCATTTCACTTTTGATAAAAAGACATTTTCTCTCTCTCTCTCTCTCTCTCATATATGTATGTATGTATGTATGTATGTAGGTGTGTGTATATATATATATATATATATATATATATATATATATATATATATATATATATATATGGTGGGGTGCAGATACTTCCCAATTTGAGAATGAAATAAAAACCTGTTCACACTTCACAATTCTTTATTCTTCTTTTATGCCTTTCACACAACATGGGAGATTTACTTTTACACTTTTTTAAAGACAATATCTTTTAAATGTCTACCTCCATTGTCAATACAATGATTCAGACAATTTTGGAAGCTTTGGTCTACTCTCTCCAGCACGTTGAGCGGTATATTGGCTATTTCAGTTCGGATGGCGTTCTGTAGGTCTTCCAGGGTCTGTGGACGGTTGTTATAAACCAGGGATTTGAGATATCCCCATAGGAAATAATCACAGGGGGCTAAATCAGTGTGTGCACGCATTTCAATGGGTTTCCTGAGAGAAGCTTTTCCCGACAGACTGATTTCCATGAGAGGAGACTTAACTGGCCTGCGTGCTCACCTGATTTAGCCCGCTGTGATTATTTCCTGTGGGAATATCTGAAATCCCTGGTTTATAACGACCTTCCACAGACCCTGGAAGATCTACAGAACACCATCCGAACTGAAATAGCCAATATACCGCTCAACATCCTGGACAGAGTAGACCAAAGTTTTCGAAATCGTCTGAATCAGTGTATTGACAATGGAGGTGGACATTTAAGAGATATTGTCTTTAAAAAAGTATAAAAAGAAATCTCCCATGTTGTGTGAAAGACATAAAAGAAGAATAAAGAATTGTGAAATGTGAACTGGTTTTTACTTCATTCTCAAATCGGGAACTATCCACGCCCACCCTATATATATATATATATATATATATATATATATATATATATATATATATATATATATATATATATATATATATATATATATATATATATATATATATATATATATATATATATATATATATATATATATATATATATATATATATATATATATATGTATATACATATACATACATACATACATACATACATACACACACACACACACAATCATTGTAACACACACAATCATTGTAACATATGTGCCACCAAAAACAAATTCATGGACCAATCAAGAATATAAAGACATGATAGATGACACAATAAGGAGTCTAATGAGAATCGTTAAAGAAAGGAGAAAAGTGATATTAGTAGGAGATTTCAACTGTAAAGAAGTGGACTGGGAAAATTATGAAAGTGGTATGGGGGAAGAAGCCTGGGAGAAAGATTCTTAAACCTAATGATAGACAATATGATGGACCAGAGAGTAAAGGAATGCACAAGATTCAGAGGAAACGACGAGCGGCGAGATTGGACCTAGTTTTACAAGGGGTATACAAATGAATGACGATATAAGATATAAGTGCCCATTGGGAAAGAGTGACCATGCAATATTAGAAATAGATATAGAAGAAGGAAAGGAAGATAGAGACGATTCATACAAAGGAGACCGATTAAATTACAGAAAGGCTGATATTGAGAATCTCAAGAACTATTTTAAAACGTAGACTGGGAGGAGATGGAAAACTCAGAGACAATGCAAGACAAATATAACTTATTTTTGGAAATATACAAAACAGGAGTCAGGAATATGTCCCAAAATATAGACCAAAAGAAGAAGGAAAGAAAGATTGGTTTAATGCAAGGTGTGCTAGGGCAAAGGAGAAAAGAGATGGAGCATGGAAAAGGTGGAGGAGAAATAGGAATCCAACAAACAAGGAAAACTTCAAGGCAGCGAGAAATGAATATGTTAAGGTGAGGAAGGAAGAGGAAAAGAACTTTGAAAAGATATTGTCGAAAAATGTAAGGAGCAACCAAAATTGTTCTATAGATTCATAAATGGAAAAATTAGGCAAAAAGAAACAATAGAAAGGTTAAAAGGAGAGAACAGGATGGTGGAAGACCCAAAAGTATGGCAGAACTATTAAATAAAAATTCCAGGAGGTCTTTACTAAAGAATCCAAATTTGAGAGGCCACAGGGTAATAGAGAGACAATCTATATGAAAGAGATTAAAGTAACCAAGCTTGAAATAAAAGAGTTAATGAAGGAACTGGATGAAGAGAAGGCAATGGGACCGGATGAAGTCTCAGGCAGAATACTGAAAGAATGTAGGGAAGAACTAGCAAGTCCTATATACAACATCATAAAATGCTCAATAGAAAATGGAACAGTGCCAGTAGAATGGAAAAGAGCTGAGGTGGTTCCCATATATAAGAGTGGAAGGAAAGAAGAACCTTTAAATTACAGACCGGTATCACTAACTAGTGTAATATGCAAGATGTGTGAAAGAATAATAAAGAAACAATGGATCGAGTTCCTTGAAGACAACAAATTAATATCAAATAGCCAATTTGGTTTTAGAAAAGGACGGTCTTGTGTAACTAATTTATTGAGTTTCTATTCTAGAATAGTTGATAGAGTACAAGAGAGAGAGGATGGGTTGACTGCATCTATTTGGATTTAAAAAAGGCGTTTGACAAAGTGCCACACGCAAGATTACTGTGGAAGTTAGAGGAGAAGGGTGGCTTAAAAGGAAGCACATTGAGATGGATAGAAAATTATTTGAGGGGGAGAGAAATAAGGACAGTAGTTAAAGATATGAAGTCCAAGTGGAGAGCAGTAGAAAGCGGAGTGCCACAGGGGTCAGTATTGGCACCAATACTTTTCCTCATTTATATTAACGACATGCCAGAAGGAGTGAACAGCTACATAAATTTGTTTGCGGATGATACGAAACTGTGCAGAGTTATAAAGCAAAAGGAGGATTGTGAAATACTGCAAGAAGACCTAAATAAGATCTGGGAATGGAGTAAGAAGTGGGAAATGGAATTCAATGTGAACAAAAGCCATGTCATGGAAATGGGAAAGAGTGAAAGACGACCTGTGGGAATCTATAAGATGGGAGATGGTGTAGAACTGGAGAAAGTCAAAAGGAAAAGGACTTAGGAGTGACGATGGAAGAAAACAATCAACCAGTAAGCCATATTGATAGAATTTTTAGAGAAACATATAATTTGCTGAGGAATATTGGAGTAGCATTTCACTACATGGACAAAGAAATGATGAAGAAATTGATAAATACTATAATAAGACCTAGATTGGAATATGCAGGAGTAGTGTGGACCCCTCATAAAAGAAACACATAAGAAAATTGGAGGCTACAAAAATGGCTACAAGAATGGTCCCAGAACTTGAAGGGATGACATATGAGGAGAGACTAAAGGCTATGGATCTACCAACCTTGGAACAAAGAAGGGAGAGAGGAGACCTGATACAAGTCTATAAATTGATCAACGGAATGGACCAAGTGGATAATGAGAAACTGATCTTGAGAGAAGAATATGACATCCGAAGCACAAGATTGCATAGTAAAAAGCTGAGAAAGGGAAGATGTCTGAGAGATATTAAAAAATATAGTTTCCCGCAGAGATGTATTGAGACATGTAACAGTTTAGATGAAGAAGTAGTGTCTGCAAAGAGTGTGCACACTTTTAAAGTAAGATTAGATAAGTGTAGATATGGAGACGGGGCCACACAAGCATAAAGCCCAGGCCCTGTAAAACTACAACAACTAGGTAAATACACACACACACACACACACACAGTAAGAAGTGGGAAATGGAATTCAATGTGAACAAAAGCCATGTCATGGAAATGGGAAAGAGTGAAAGACGACCCGTGGGAATCTATAAGATGGGAGATGGAGTAAAACTGGAGAAAGTCAAAAAGGAAAAGAACTTAGGAATGACGATGGAAGAAAACAATCAACCAGTAAGCCATATTGATAGAATTTTTAGAGAAACATATAATTTGCTGAGGAATATTGGAGTAGCATTTCACAACATGGACAGAGAAATGATGAAGAAATTGATAAATACTATAATAAGACCTAGATTGGAATATGCAGGAGTAGTGTGGACCCCTCATAAAAAGAAACACATAAGAAAATTGGAGAGGCTACAAAAAATGGCTACAAGAATGGTCCCAGAACTTGAAGGGATGACATATGAGGAGAGACTAAAGGCTATGGATCTACCAACCTTGGAACAAAGAAGGGAGAGAGGAGACCTGATACAAGTCTATAAATTGATCAACGGAATGGACCAAGTGGATAATGAGAAACTGATCTTGAGAGAAGAATATGACATCCAAGCACAAGATCGCATAGTAAAAGCTGAGAAAGGGAAGATGTTTGAGAGATATTAAAAATATAGTTTCCAGAGATGTATTGAGACGTGGAACAGTTTAGATGAAGAAGTAGTGTCTGCAACGAGTGTGCACACTTTTAAAGTAAGATTGGATAAGTGCAGATATGGAGACGGGGCCACACGAGCATAAAGCCCAGGCCCTGTAAAACTACAACTAGGTAAATACAACTAGGTAAATACACACACACACACACACACACACACACACACACACACACACACACACACACACACACACACACACACACCTGTGAGAATCTATAAGATGGGAGATGGTGTAGAATTGGAGAAAGTCAAAAAGGAAAAGGACTTAGGAGTGACGATGGAAGAAAACAATCAACCAGTAAGCCATATTGATAGAATTTTTAGAGAAACATATAATTTGCTGAGGAATATTGGAGTAGCATTTCACTACATGGACAAAGAAATGATGAAGAAATTGATAAATACTATAATAAGACCTAGATTGGAATATGCAGGAGTAGTGTGGACCCCTCATAAAAAGAAACACATAAGAAAATTGGAGAGGCTACAAAAATGGCTACAAGAATGGTCCCAGAACTTGAAGGGATGACATATGAGGAGAGACTAAAGGCTATGGATCTACCAACCTTGGAACAAAGAAGGAGAGAGGAGACCTGATACAAGTCTATAAATTGATCAACGGAATGGACCAAGTGGATAATGAGAAACTGATCTTGAGAGAAGAATATAACATCCGAAGCACAAGATCGCATAGTAAAAAGCTGAGAAAGGGAAGATGTTTGAGAGATATTAAAAAATATAGTTTCCCGCAGAGATGTATTGAGACGTGGAACAGTTTAGATGAAGAAGTAGTGTCTGCAACGAGTGTGCACACTTTTAAAGTAAGATTGGATAAGTGTAGATATGGAGACGGGGCCACACGAGCATAAAGCCCAGGCCCTGTAAAACTACAACTACAACTAGGTAAATACACACACGAGACGCGGTAGAGGAAGCATGCAATACCGTCGCTCCCGAGAATCAGCTGATCTTCACTACCTTTGTTTGGGTTTACAGTGGCCTGGGCAAAAAGTGTGGACTCATTTTTTTTTCATGAATACAGTGTTAAATCATAATGAGTGAAAAAGATATTCCATCTAAATGCAGGTATGTGACAAGGGAAAGAATGAAAGCTGATGATGACAATGTTGGTGAGGGAGAAAGAGAATTTGAAGGCTTTGATAAGGCGCAAACTTCACTATTTGATAGAGTCTTGACTATCGAACGTAAATTAGATAAATTGATAAAGGAGAGTATGGGAATGAAAGAGAATGAAGAACAGGATAAAGAGCTCCAGAAATTGAAAGAAAGGATAAAAAGAGTGGAAGAAAATGAAACTAGGCTAAGAACCGAAAATGAAGAATTAAAAGTCCAAATAGCGAACTACAAGAAATTGATGGAAGAGGGACTCGGTAAAGCCGAGAAAGAAAAAGAGAAGCTAAAAGATCTAGTTAACAAAGAAGAAGAAAGAGTACAAGACGTGATTAAAAAAGAAGTACAAGCATGGAGAATCCAAGATAAGAAAGACAAGGAATCATTTCAAGAAGTATTTCAAGAACAGTTAAAAGAAAGAGATGAAAATATGACAAGCAAAATGATAGGAGTCCTCAAGAAAAAAGAAAATTTAGTAAGAGAAATTGTGGAAAAAAAGAAGAGTGTAATTATTTTTGGACTGAAAGAAAAAAATGTCAAATATAGACCAAGAAGGGAAAAAGACGAAATGAAATCAGTAAAAGACCTACTAAAACATCTGAATGACGAGGATAGACAGAACTTAGGAAGTAGAAGAAATCCATAGAATGGGACCATATCAAGAAGGAACAGTGAGACCAATTAAGATATTACTAAAATCACAAGCAGCAGCAGAAGAAGTACTATATAGAAAAACAAAACTCAGAGAAACAGAAGGTTGCAAACATATATATATATATATATATATATATATATATATATATATATATATATATATATATATATATAAAGAAAAATAGAAACAAGGAGGAAAGGAAGAGACACAACGAACTGGTGGCAGAAGCAAGAGAAAAAAATAATGAAAGGTCAGAGGAGGAGAAGGCATTTTTTTTTTGAGAATTATAAGAGACAGGATAAGGAAATGGTATATAAAAGAGAAGGAAGAGAAAAAAATGGAACAAGTTTAACTAATAATGATAAGAACAAGAGATTAAAAATTATGTATACAAACACAGATGGGATTTTATGTAGTAAATTAGAATTATGAGATTACATAAAGAAAGAAGAACCAGATATTGTATGCCTGGTGGAAACAAGTTAAATGAGGCAATATAAATAGACATAGATAAAAGGTATAATATATGGAGGAGAGAGAGAGTGGGTAAAGGAGGAGGAGGAGTCATGATGATGTTAAGGAAAGAGATGGTGGTAAATCAAGTGGAGTTTGGGGAAGGAAAATCAGAAATACTCTATATTAAGATACATATTAATAAAAAGGAGTTGACAATCATTGGAACATATGTGCCACCAAAAAACAAATTCATGGACTAATCAAGAATATAAAGACATGATAAATGACACAATAAGGAGTCTTACAAGAATCATTAAAGAAAGGAGAAAAGTGATATTAGTAGGAGATTTCAACTGTAAGGAGGTGGACTGGGAAAATTATGAAAGTGGTATGGGGGAAGAAGCCTGGGGAGATAGATTCCTGAACCTAATGATAGATAATTTGATGGTCCAAAGAGTAAAGGAAAACACAAGATTCAGAGGAAACGATGAGCCGGCGAGATTGGACCTAGCTTTTACAAGAGATATACAAATTAACGATGACATAAGATAAAAGTGCCCACTGGGAAAGAGTGACCATAAAATATTAGAAATGAATATAGAAGAAGGAAAGGAAGATTTAAAGGGATGACATATGAGGAGAGACTAAAAGCTATGGATCTACCAAACCTGGAACAGAGAAGAGAGAGAGGGGATCTGATACAAGTTTATAAATTGATTAAGGGAATGGATCAACTGGATAATGAGAAACTAATCCTGAGAGAAGAATATGACATTAGAAGCACAAGTTCACATAGTAAGAAACTGAGGAAGGGAAGATGTCTGAGAGACGTTAAAAAATTTAGTTTCCCGCAAAGATGTGTTGAAACTTTTAACAGTTTGAGTGAGGAAATGGTGCCAGCAAAGAGTGTACATAGTTTTAAAGAAAAATTGGATAAGTGTAGATATGGAGACCGGGCCACACGAGCATAAAGCCCAGGCCCTGTAAAATTACAACTGGGTAAATACAACTACAGTCCGTTCATCCAAAGAATCCAGGCCGAAACTGCTAGTTTGGTTGGCAGCCCTGCCACCCGCCTAAAACCTTCCCGACACTTAAATTTTCTTCAAGTACATTTATTTTTCTTCACTTAACTCAATAGATATACAAGTTTAAAGCTTGAAGAAAAATAAATGTACTTGAAGAAAATGTAAGTGTCGGGAAGGTTCACTGGCAGTGAGGGTGGGCAGGGCTGCCAACCGAACTAGCAGTTTTGGCCTGGATTCTTTGGATGAACAGACTTTAGGTAAATACATTGGGAAGAGCAAAAATAAGATAACAAGACAATATAAACTTGGGGAAGAGAAGATTAAGAAGGTGGAAAGTGAAAAGGGCCTGGGAGTTCTCATAATAAAGGAAATGTCTCCCAATAAACATATACGTACTAAATAAAATTGTTGGTGAGACCTACAACTTACTGAGAAATATTAGAATTGCATTCTCATATATTGATGAAGATAGGGTGAAAAAGTTATTGGTATCCTTGATCAGACCACGACTGGAGTATGCAGCAGTACTGTGGTCACCTTAAACGAGGAAGAATATCAGGAAAATTGAAAGGATACAAAGAGCAGCCACCAAACTGGCCCCAACCTTGTTGGCTCTTACGGATGAAACAAGACTGGAGAGACTGGAATTGCCAACACTGGAGCAGAGAAGAGAGAGGTGACCTATTGACCATCTACAGAATAATGAATAATAAGGAGCTTCCTGATAGGACCAACCTGCTGAAGAGGGACAGAAAGGACACCTTTAGGATCAAAACTCAGAAAAGACAACTACAGAAGAGACTTCAAGAAAAACAGCTTCCCCCATAGAGTGATAGATATATGGAACATATACGTACTAAATAAAATTGTTGGTGAGACCTACAACTTACTGAGAAATATTAGAATTGCATTCTCATATATTGATGAAGATAGGGTGAAAAAGTTATTGGTATCCTTGATCAGACCACGACTGGAGTATGCAGCAGTACTGTGGTCACCTTAAACGAGGAAGAATATCAGGAAAATTGAAAGGATACAAAGAGCAGCCACCAAACTGGCCCCAACCTTGTTGGCTCTTACGGATGAAACAAGACTGGAGAGACTGGAATTGCCAACACTGGAGCAGAGAAGAGAGAGGTGACCTATTGACCATCTACAGAATAATGAATAATAAGGAGCTTCCTGATAGGACCAACCTGCTGAAGAGGGACAGAAGGGACACCTTTAGGATCAAAACTCAGAAAAGACAACTACAGAAGAGACTTCAAGAAAAACAGCTTCCCCCATAGAGTGATAGATATATGGAATGGACTGGACAGAGAGATGGTGTGTGCAAAGTCTATACACAACTTTAAGAGAAAATTAGACACTGTGAGATACAGAGACGGGACAACACGAGCATAGGCTCCCCTCCCGTATAATACAACTAGAGAAATACAACTAGGTAAATACATACACACACACACACATACAGTAAAAGTTCGTTAATCCAAATTTTCCGCTAGTCTGAATTTTTTAAGTTTGGGTGAAAAAGATCATTTATGGCCCAAATTAGGTCTCTGTGCAAATTCAAACTAGGCATCATCCACACCCTAGTGGCAAGAGGAGGAAATAAATGCTATTGACACTCCCTTACACTACCAAGTTTATAACAATAAACAGTGCAGTACAGTAATGAATGTCTATAAATAAAAAATTGTCTGAATGCCATGAAAGTCAAGCATGCTATGCCCAGGATTTTAGGTGCGAGTGTGAGAAGAATTGGATTGTTGTTTATTATGAGTGGTGGGATGAATTAGTGTTGGTGATCACCATTTATGAGAAGAGTGCTTCCTTATTTGTTAAGAGCTATGTTAATTCTATTCATAGTGCAAAAGGCTGGGCTCTGTTAAGGAATGTTTTTTTTTATATTTTTTTTATACCATGTGGGCTTTTCACAGGAATTTATGGGCTAAAGGGGATACTGTTTAGGGTACCTCCTATCTCAAAGCCCACCCGCTAGGAAACCGTTGCCCCGAATGAGGAAGCCCAGCCTACACTCGGACCTTGGACAGGATTCAAACCCGTGTGCTTGGAGACCCCTCAGACCCCAAAGTGCACATAGTTCCACTGTACCATAGGAGGCTGTGGCTACAGTTGAATGTGTGCATATGAGTGCAATGTCATCTGCATAAGAAGTTATGGTCAGTTTTAATTTTTCACTGACTTATAGTAACCTGTAATTTAACCTAACCTTCACCTAATTAAACAAAAATGTGAGGGTACAAAAAAGCCTACTACACAAAACAAATTAATGTGGCAAATCATTGGCAGCACTGCTCAACAATAACACAACATTGCTTGTGGAAGCCACCACTGCCTCTGCTGCCACCCACACCATGAAAAGTGTATTTTATATATTTTCAGATATTTCTGGTGTAATTTTGTTAATTTCAAACCTCTTCTGCAATGTTTCCTCACCCAAACACACCAATTTCCCAAGAGTCCCCGAAGATTGTTGGGGATGAGAGCTCGGCATAAACTGAAAAGTCATAACTTGAAAACTATCTATTAGCAAAGGAAATGATGTAGAACATGAATCAATTCACTACATGTCTAACCAGAGAAACATAAGCAACATGAGAAAATTATTGCATATGTGGAACCAGAAACTGGTTATATGAAGGTACTGGCATAATGGCATTTTCAGGGGCATATCCTGATAATCCGACACACTCCCAGTCTTCTGCTCATCAAATTAACAGACTTATACTGTATATATATGAAGTCAACTCTCGATTAAACGAGTTTGAATAACATGATTTTGATTTAATGCCACTTGAAATATAATTAAATAACCTGATTTATTTCATTTAACGCAGGTTAACTCAACCTGATGATGTCACGCGCATCCATGCTGCTTCTGGTGGGAAATGCACTGAGCCAGGATCCAAGAAACTTACTATATTTGATGGCTCATAAGAAAGCACCTTTTCTCCAAATATAAAGTGTTAGGAAATGAGCATGTGTCCTATGAGGCCAAGGTTCAGCATTAAGGCAGTGGTTGGTGGAAAGTCCATGGCAAGACAGGCTTTAAAATCAAACCCTAGACATCTTTGCATATGTAAAGGCACATGTAAACAAAGTTATGATCTGGCTTTGACCCAATAGTCGCTCTCTAACAAAATCTATCTGTGCTGTCTATCTCTCCCCTAACTCCTCTGACTATAGTAAATTCCTTGACTATTTAACTTCCAAAGTGGAGCACATTCTGTCCCTTTACCCTTTCATGGAGATCTCCATCCTTGGAGATTTCAATGTTCACCAACAGCTTTGGCTTTCCTCTCCCTTCACTGACCATCGTGGTGAACTAGCCTTCAACTTTGTTATCCTCCATGACCTAGAGCAGCTGGTGCAACACTCTATTTGTACTCCTGACTGTCTTGGCAATAAGCTCAACATTCTTGATCATTTCCATACATCTAACCCTTCTGCTTATACTGTTATCTTATCTTCTCTGTTGGGTTCCTCTGGTCACAATCTCATCTTTGTAGCTTATCCTATTTCTCCAATTCCTCCTCAGGATCCCCTAAAGTAGAGGTACTTCTGGTATTTTGCCTCTGCCAGTTTGGGAGGACCTGAGGAAGTCTTATGCTGATCTTCCTTGGAATGATTACTGTTTTTGTGTCAGAGATCCATCTCTGTGTGTTGAACGCATAGAAGAATGTGTCTTCATGGACACGTACATTCCTCATTCTTTTTATCCTAAATCTTCTAAACCTTGGTTTAGTCTTTTCATATTCAAAAGTCTAAGTGAAGGCAGGGGCAATTAGAATTACTTTGCAGAGCTGGGTGCGACTTTTATTTTTTCAGGTGTGACTTTAACTTTGCAACTTTGGTGCCAGATCTGGTGCAACTGCAACTTTACTACCTATTCTTGGCTAGCCCAGGTGTGACTTACAACTTTGCAACTGTGGGACTGTGACTTTTCCTGATGATACTCCAATAAAAAGTAAACTTAAGCACAATAATAGAAACATGCTTTTATAAGGTAGACATGAGTTATGGCAAATGTCTTTTACACAATGGCCTTCTGCCAGACTGTTGTGGCTCTCACCACAACAATGGCACAAGCAAGACCTTCCTATCACCTTACATACGCCAAACATTTGCCACAGCTGTGATCAAGAATGTCATTCTTCATAAGTGTTATGCCCAGGTTTTACTTTAAATCCTTTTCCTTTCAAACCTCATTACAAATCACCTCAGATCTCTGCAACAGCCAGGTACCGCCCCACGGGACAGGCAGGGGCACCTATACAAGATTGTGCCTTGGACAGTCTTGAAAGGTGTAGGTAAGGCATGTCACCAATCTCCGAGGTGTGACCAGCAGCAGCCACCACGGCTAGATAATATTCGTCACAAGACCACCAGCCTGCCACCCGTCAGTGAAGTCATTCTCCCTCCATTCACACCTGCACCTTCCATTACACCATGCCCCCATTCCCCTCACCTCCTGCCCTACCTAACACTGCCAATTTCGGATAGAAATAGAGTTAGCTGTTATCAACTCATTTTGACATTTTTTGCCAAATCAGGCTTTAAAACTGGCTTAAAAAAGCCACATAAAAAAAAATCATCTTTATTCCAGTTCAAAGTTATGTCAAAAGTTGCAGAAAATTGGCAGTGCCACTTTCCTCAGTCTAACTTACAAAATGTTTGCGACTTTCAATTTTGCGACTAAAATTTATAGTGCAACAACGTTGGAAAGTCACAACTCAGTGCCACATCAACCAGCTCTACTAATTTGTCAACACCCAGTTATCCTTATTAAGTTGCATTCTACCATGTCTATCTCAAGTGATCTTGTAATATTGTGTCTGATATCCAAGTTTGGAGCCAATTTATCACTTATGAGAGGTAGATATAAGGGATATAGTTGATAATACATTGTTATTAGGAATGTATTACACAAAGTTCTGTCAATACTGTATCATTAATTGGAACATAAAGTTAATATAACAAAGGGATACACAAAAAAACCTCACCTGGACTGTGAAAGTGGAATGTTACAACCCCAGGCAGCAGGGTGGAGAGCAGGGGGGTACCTCTCACTGAGTTGTGCCAGGGCCTCCACACATCCCAACTGACAGACACAAGACAGGTCATTTAAGTATTTGTTACTCAAGGAGTACACACACAAAGATCCATGTTTGCTCAGAGAGAGTTTTTCTCCAATGGATGTTGCTCCAAAAAAACAAGAGTATAGGATAAGTGTACAATCATGCTAAATAAAGAAGAAAATTTTTTGAAGGAAGTAACATGGGAGAAAGGCAATTATATTTAAATGAGAGACTTGAACTGTGAAGAGCTGAGGTATGCTGGGAGGAATGAACAACAAAAGAATAATGAAAGTTTATGAGGTTACACCTTATTGTATGTGGTGAAAGATGATGACCGATTGGATTCAAGATAATACAAGATGTAGAGGTCATGATGAATCTTCAAGACTGGATTTGCTATCAACCAAAGAACTCAAACAATTAACAGTGTTTTAAAAAAGCTTGACTGCTAAGGGGCACCATGTGTTATAGAATTTGAGCTGAGGGTGGAAAGTACAGAAGAAAAAGAACAAAGGATGGGAATATTGAGTAAAAGAAAGGCAAATTCCAAGATATTAAAGAAGTATGGGTGATTTTCGCTATACAAAAACTCACTATACAAATTTTTGTTCATGTGAAATCCATGTTTTACTACCTCCTGTCTGCTTACATGAACTTGCTTCGAGTTTACAAATTTTCAAATTCCCCACCCAGCATGCAGGTGGCACCAGGGATGTGCAGTGGGTGGTTCCACAACAATAACATAAGCAAGCGCTCCCATTCCTGCTATCCGCTCTGCCAGTCTGCCTACAATCCACATTTTTCATCATTATTTGAATCAATTTCTTACAGTAAGTACTGTATTGTAGTATGTATTATCTTTATCGTAGTATTGTTGATTAATAATTCACTTATGAGGGTAAAAGGAACAATCTTGATAACTTATTGTCTATGAAACACATAGACGTGAGAAAACTCATGTGGAATCGCTGTTCACTTAGAATTATGCTTGATAAGACCAATACATATGGTAAAGCCTGTGGGTTATGGTACAGGACAGTTCATTAGAAATACCTAACCACTCATATTGGAAAATGTTTAAGGTTCATTGCCAGTGGAAAAATCATGAAAATCTTGGTAATGATAATTTTTCTAGTTTTGCTGCTTTTTATATGAACTATTCCAAATATGCAGAATAAATCAAACAAACACATTGTATGTACAAGTGCTTTTCCATAGCTTCTATGCATGCTACCATATCTATTATTTCTTTATGTACTTTAATACAGTGAATACAGTATTGTTTAGACTGAAAAATCTTATGTCTGGGAATGTAACCCCTATCTTTGTATTGCTTTAGTTATTCACTATACAAATTTTTCCTACATGAAAGGGTTTTCAGGGACCTAACCCTTTCATATAGCAGGGGTCACCTGTATTATGCAGAAACTGATTGGAGCACTGCTACAAGAGCTTTACAACAACATGTACCAAGAATAAAACAGGAGAAAAGCACAAGGAATGGTTTAACAACTATAGTGAGGAAAAACACAAAAAAAAGGGAGTTGAAAGAGGTGAAAAAGACAGAGATGAGTGAAGAGATAGACATAATATAAAAGAGCAAGAAACAAATAGTTCAAAGTGCATAGAGAAGAAAAGAAAAAGTAGGAAAACTAGGAGCGTAATTGACAACTCTACATATATGTCAATAGTATACCAGGGAATAGAGAAGGAAAACTTATAAGGAGTTAAAAAGAACACTTCAGAAATGATAATGAAAGAGCTTTCCCAAATGGTCTTCACAAGGGAAAGTAAACTGAACAAGGAAAACAGGGCAACGAAAAACATGGCTTTCTTTAACCCAAAGAGTGTTTAGTACCTCAATATACATACCTCTTAGAGAAGTGTTATATATGCATGTATATGATTTTGTATTTCATACATATTGTGGCCATCATTTTTTATTTGTACATTCTGCCTCTGTAATTCCATCTTCCTACCATTTGACTTCTTTTAAGAGGGAGGTTTCAAGACATTTGTCCCTGTCTTTTGGCTAATTCTTTTGCAATCTTTTAGGGAACTTGCAGTTAAACTGGACTTTTTTAAAATATTTTGTTGCCCTTGGCAAGTTTCCCTCTTGCATAAAAAAAAACCCTAAGCACATAAACTATTTAGCCAGGACAGTTTTACTCTAGATAATACTTTGATAAATGACATATTGAAGCTACATACCACCAAGAACTTGTTGTTGGAGGTCATGAGGTGGGTGGTGAAGGCATAGATGAGGCGAGAGAGTGAGTCATCCACGTTGGGACCCTGCAGTGGGTGTAAGCCCGACCCTTGCTGATACTCAAAGCTGCAAGGGAAAAACATTATGGAATATGAGTTAGCTAAGGAAAGGACTATGGATTCATTGAGGAGAAATTGTGAATTGTTGGTAGCTAGAAGGAAAAAAAAAAATCAGTCACTGTAAGCTTGTTGGGAGAATGACAATAAGTTTGGGGTTTGCTGGGAATGTACTAGCTGGAGGAAAGATGTTGACCATAAGCTAAGGTGGAATAATGAGTCATGGAGAAATCTATGTATGTACACTTAATCCTCTGCTATCACGCCTTCCACTATCACGTTTTACTGCTATTGCAATTACTTAACCCTTAACTTCCGGCGGTCGTATATAAACGTTTGCGTCAGAACGTCCGGTGACGGATTCGCCCCAGTAATCAAGATTTTTCCCGCGTAATTTTAAGTCTCTGCGCTCTCTTGAGGCGGATGGTGAGTAGAAGTATCTGGCATCTTTTACCACACAAGTGTTTCCACAAGAGCTCCTAATTTTAGAGGTAACTGAACTGTTTTCCCGTTTATGGGCGACACTTGGCAACTCCGTGACGCTGGGTAGAAAGGTCAGTGATAACAGCGAAGGATCGGGTCAGATTGTAAATCACCATGGAGCAAGGCAAAACCCTTTTACTTAGCAGTGGTTCTGAGCTAGAAGAAAGTGACAGTGAATATATAGAAGAAGAAACTGGGGAAAGTGAAGAGACTAGTAGTGAGGACACGGATGTAGAGCATCATTCACCTGCTTTCTCAGGAGAACAGACAGAGAGACAGAGACTCTTACACAGTATAAGTGACAGTGAAGGCAATAATGATGAAGAACAGACTCAGATAATGTGTCAAGGACACAGAGTGTTTCTAGGAGACGAGGCATGCGCGTGCTCCTCGCGTTCTGGGGAGACGATCAAGGGGCGTGGCAGAGGTGGCGCGAGACCCGACCTGTCTTTCAATGGAGGAATTCAATGATGATTTTTCCCAGTTATGCCTGATTTATCTGTGTCTCCTGGCATAACAGCTGAATTCCCTGTGCAACACAATTGTGACTATTTCATGGCGTTTCTCAGTGATGCTTTCTTGGACCATATAGTGAGTGAGAGCAACACTTTTCATGATGAAGAAACAGCAGATGATGATGATGTGCCCCATAGCTCTCACGAGAAAGAGTGGAAAACATCACAAGAAATGAACTCCTGACGTTCATAGCCGTCACGCTTCTTATGAGTCATTCGAGAAAAGCTTTGAGGCATGATTATTGGAAGAAGAGTGATCTGCTGTACATGAATCTTTGCACGGTACATAACAAGGGACAGATATGACAACATATTGAAATACCTTCACTTCTGCAATGTTAAAACTGATGATCCACTCTGGAAAATTAGGCCTGTCATACAGTCTCTCGTAAATAAATTCAAGTCCTTTTTCAAGCCATTTCAAAACCTAGTGATAGATGAGTCACTTATGCTTTTCAAGGGAAGACTCATTTTCAAGCAATATATACCATCAAAGCGACATCGCTTTGGTGTGAAAATGTATATCATATGTGATTGTGAAACACACACACACACACACACACACACACACACACACACACACACACACACACACACACGTGTCTCAGAAATCAGTGATATATGACACACACACACACACACACACACACACACACACACACACACACATCTCGGTGAAAAGGAAAGAGAAATGTTAAATGAGTTGAGAAAGGAGGCTCTGAAAAAAAATGAAGAGAGGACAGAAGAAGAGAAGAAAGAGTTTTTCTGGAGAATCTTGGATATGAGACTGAGGAAGTGGTTCATAACCCAGAAAAGTACAGCAAGAAAGGACTAAAGAAACTTACATATGAGCGAAATGTAATGTATTCCAACATAAATGGAGTGATATCGGGATTTTAGAACTCAACGATTACTTGAGGGACAAGAACCCAGATATTGTGGGTCTTACTGAAACAAAACTGAGAGAGGAGAAGACCTGATGAAGGTTGGAGAAGGAAATATAACGTTTGGAAAAGAAATAGAGTAGGTAAGATGGGAGGAGGAGTGATGTTGCTGGTTAAAAAGATATAAAGGTGGATCAAGTGAAAAAGGTATGGGAAAGGCAGAAGTGCTAAAGATCAGAGCAGAAACTAATGAAGGAAAAAGAGGCACTACATAGTGGTGTACGTACCACCTAAGACAAATGCATGGTCAGTACAGGAATATGAAGAAATGATAAGTGATACAGGAACATGTCTGGAAGAAATGTTGGGTGGCTGTGAACGAACTATAATGATGGGAGATTTTAATTGTAAAGAGGTGTGTTGGGAGGACTGGTCAATGGAAGGATCAGAGACAACATGGGAAATACACTATTGACACTGGCAATGGAAAATGTGTTAACTCAGTGGGTCAAAGAAGATACTAGGTTTGGAGGAGAGGGAGCATCGTCAAGACTGGACTTGGTCTTTAGTACAGAGCCAATGGTCATTGAGGAGATGAGGGTGGAGTGCCCTTTAGCAAAGAGTGATCATGCAGTTTTGGAGTTCAAGGTGATAGACGAAGAGAAATCTAGAAGAAATGAAGAATATAAAGTGGGAAGATGGAATTATGCCAAGACAGATTTTGGAAACCTAAAGAAATTCTTTCAAGAGACAAATTGGATGAAATTCAAGAGTGCTAAGGAGCAAATGAAAAGTGGAAGGAATTTATAAAAATATACAAAGAAGGTGAGAAAAATTTGTACCAATAAGACAACATAGAGAAGTTGGAAAGCAGGACTGGTTTAACGATAGATGTGAAAAGGCTAGAACAAGAAAAGAGGATGCATGGAAGAGGTGGAGAAGGAAAAGACGGATTAAGCAGTGGGAAAGTTACAAAAGAGCAAGAAATGAATATGTGTTGATTAGAAGAGAAGAAAGAAAGAAACAAGAAAAGGATATAATTGATAAATGTAAAGACCAACCAAGGCTTTTTTACAGACATGTGAACAACAACATCAAAAATAGAGAAAGTATTGAAAGTTTAGAAGTAAATGGAGTATACAGTGAAGATCCCAGGAAATGGCAGAGGCTATGAATGGATGCTTTCGGAAGGTATTCACAAAGGAGACTGCTTTTGACAAACCACTGGTAATGGAACAGAAAGGGATTATGAAGGAGTTTCAAGTAACGGTGGAGGAGATCAAGAACATGATGGGGAGTTTAGAAGTGAGAAAAGCTGTGGGACCTGATGGGGTATCAGGATGGATTTTAAGAGAATGCAGGAGCAATTGGCAGAAAAAGTTTGTGAAGTAATTGATGCCTCATTAAGGGAAGGTGTAGTGCCCCAAGACTGGAAAAGAGCTAACATTGTCCCAATCTATAAATCAGGTAACAAGAGAGACCCATTGAACTATAGACCAGTGTCACTTACAAGTGTGGTAGCTAAGATGTGTGAGAGGGTGGTGAAGACTAGATGGACAGACTTCTTGGAGAAAAATGACATACTTTGTGAGTGTCAATTTGGTTTTAGGAAAGGGCGTTCATGCACGACAAACCTGATATGTTACTATTCGAGGGTGATAGATGTAATACAGGAAAGAGATGGTTGGGCTGATGGAATATATCTGGATTTAAAAAAGGCCTTTGATAAGGTACCACACCAGAGACTGATCTGGAAACTTGAAATGGTAGGAGGAGTGCATGGCAGTTTACTAAAATGGATGGAAGACTTTTGGTAGGAAGAGAAATGAGAACAATAATTAAGGACAGACCATCAGAATGGGGATTGGTGGAGAGTGGAGTTCCACAGGGATCAGTGTTGGCACCAGTAATGTTCGCAGTCTACATAAATGACATGGTGGATGGGGTGTCCAGTTATGTGAGCCTATTTGCAGACGATGCAAAATTGTTACGAAAAGTGAGATGTGACAAAGATTGCGAACTACTCCAGGAAGACTTGGACAGAATATGGAAATGGAGCTGTACATGGCAAATGGAGTTCAACACGACAAAATGCAAGAAAATAGAGTTTGGCAAGAGTGAAAGAAGAATCAGGAGTATGTACAAGATAGGAAATGAAGACATAAAACCAGTCATGAAGAAAAAGACCTTGGGGTGACAATTACCAATGACCTATCGCCAGAGAGACATATAAACAAAATAATTGGAGAAGTATTGAACTTATTGAGGAACATAAGAGTGGCGTTCAGATATCTAGATGAAGAAATGATGAAGAAAATAATTACTGCAATGATAAGACCGAGGCTTGAATATGCAACAATACAGTGGGCTCCGAACTTAAAGAAACACATAAGGAAACTAGAGAAAGTACAGAGGGCTGCAACGAAAATGGTGCCTGACTTAAGAGATTTGACTTATGAAGACAGACTGAAAAGAATGCAACTTCCAACCCTGGAAAACAGAAGAGAAAGGGGAGACCTGATAGCAATATACAGAGTGATGATTGGCATGGAAAAATGGATAGGGAAGATCTGTGTATGTGGAATGGAAGAATGTCGAGAGGGCATGGGAAAAACTAAAATGGCCACTTATAGGAGAGATGTGAAAAATATAGCTTCCTCATAGAAGGGTGGAAGCATGGAATAGTTTAGACGTGGAAGTGGTCAACGCAAGGAATATTCATGATTTTAAGAAAAAGCTGGACATTAATAGATATGGAGACGGGACAACACGAGCATAGCTCTTTTCCGTATGTTACAATTAGGTAAATACAATTAGGTAAATACACACACACACACACACACACACACACAGAAATCAGTGATAATATGTCCTTCCTTCCTCTCACACATCAGAAAGAGAGAGAGAGAGAGAGAGAGAGAGAGAGAGAGAGAGAGAGAGAGAGAGAGAGAGAGAGAGAGAGAGAGAGAGAGAGAGAGAGAGAGAGAGAGAGAGAGAGAGAGAGAGAGAGAGAGAGAGCGCGCTCCGGGCTGTTTCCTCTTGACTGGTCACACCGTCGGAGGAGGAAACTTTGATAAGGCAATAACTAAACTCTCAGACGTCATATCGAGCTGGAAAGTACATCATTGTATTCAGAATAACACAGAGAAAATAATTATCAGTATTCAAACTGTGTTCTGACAATTTTTAGGTGTACCATTTTTCCCCGTCATTAGACAGGAAAAAATATTTTAATCCCCGGAAGTTAAGGGTTAAAAAGCTGCACATATTTTTATATCATGCATAAAATTACTGCTATCACATGCCCATCATTCAAAAACTTCCAGGTTATGATGTCACATACCAGTTGAGTTTCTCTAAATATTTTTAAGGAGAAATAGTTGTTCACTATTTCCCCAATCTACTTATCCACTTTAGCTCCTAATTGTCTACAACGAGGTACCATATTTGATGACATATAGGATGCACCTTTTTCCAGTACTTTTACCTACCCCAACTACATATAGTAGGCCCTCCACACTCGCAAGGGTTAGAAGATCGAGAAGCTCACGAAAGTTGAAAATTTGTGAGTGTTTGGTGAGCATATTACATGTACACACACAAAAATAATGATTACTTAACATAATATTAGCATTTCCTTCATCAAATAAACCTAATCACTCATAAAACCCCAAAACCAGTATGAAATATTGCACATGTTCTGGTTTACTAACGTAATAAATGCATGTAGAAAAAAACAAGACACTCACCACGCATAAGTTTCAGCGCACTATTACTTGTGATGATGATGATGGTGATGATAATTAGCCATGCAGTTACTGATGATGAGTAACTGGATGACATGATGGTGAGTGTAACTGCATGGCATTTTTTTTTTTTTTTTACATAGGGAAGAGGGCCAGCCAAGGGCAAAACAAAAAGAAAGATAAAAAAAGGTCCAATTGAGTGCTGGTTCTCTAAAAAGTGTAAAAGCATCAGCCAAAGTTGGGCAGCAAATGCCTCGATACCACCCTCTTAAAAGAAGACAAGTCGTAGGGATTCGGAAATACAGATGCAGGGAGGGAGTTCCAGAGTTTACCAGTGAAAGGGATGAATGATTGAGAGTACTGGTTAACTCTTGCATTAGAGAGTTGGACAGAATAGGGATGAGAGGAAGAAGAAAGCCTTGTGCAGCGAGACCGCAGGAGGAGGGGAGGCATGCAGTTAGCAAGATCAGTAGAACAGTTAGCATGAAAATAGCGATAAAAGATAGAAAGAGATGCAACATTCCGGCGGTGAGAAAGAGGCTGAAGACAGTTAGTCAGAGGAGAGGAGTTGATGAGATGAAGAGCTTTTGATTCCACCCTATCTAGTAAAACTGTGTGACTGGAACCCTCAAACATGCGAAGAGTACTCCATACAGGTACGGAGTCTAGTGTATGGGTTGAGGTTCAGGAGGGACAATAGTGGTAGCAGCAGGCTTCCTTGTGAAATACATTTTGATTGCCAAATGAGACCATTTCCTCTTCATTTCATCATCATCATTATTATTTGATATTTTCATTTTCCAGTCATTATGAATTATGTATTCCTACTTTACATAATTTTTTAAATTGCTGTTATCATTATCATTACCAGCATTATCACTTTGGAAATGAATTATCATAAAAATTAAAGAAATATAACCTGTGAGGCTATGATGAATGATTATACATATCTACTGATCGCCACTGACTCAATGCCATCTGGCGGTGTGGAGTAACACCAAGTTCATAACCATAACAAAACACATCAACACCCAGTACCAGCTCATGGAAAAATAGAATGGAGGGACTGTGTCAGTGCAATGCTATAATAATAATAATTGAAAGTAAAATAATAAAAAAAAAAAATTAAAGAATTTTATAAACTTAAAGTTGTACCGTATAACACAATGTAAACATAGGCCTTGAACCGAGCATCTATAGAAGCAGGCTGAGCTGCAACAACAGCATCTCAAAAGTCTTAGGTGTAGCGCCAAAAGAAATCTTAAACTATCATACAGCATGAAACTTCTATTTTTGTCTTGTTTTATTGCAAATTATCCAAAATTTAGTTATAAACATTTTGAAAAAACGTAACACATAAGGACTTTTTGTTATGACATAATTTGTTAGTTGCATATACTATTCTAGTGTGAGACTGATGGAGTCATACACCTGGCAGTGAATATCTGGGTCTGGGTGGATTGCAGCTATGCAGCTCCTATGGGTGAGCTGCCACTGTCAACACCATCACCATTATGGCAGCTAAAGAAAAAAGATACACATTTAAACTTTTACAGATAAATATTTTTTCTTGGATTCTATTCAAGTGAGGAGAGTGCCCTTTACCCCCCATAGCTCAGTCCCCTTCTGTTGCTGCTGTCTTTGCCTCCCTTTCTGTCCTTTCTTGGGCAGCCAAGGGTTTTACTTTTACTCTCAGGGATAGTGTCTCTGACCAAGGCATACTTATCTGGCTGGGGTGGGGCTTGCAACCCCTCCCAGTAAAAAAGTCCACAGCTGCTACAAGAGTTAGAGGAAGTGGTCGGGGTCGAGGCTCTAAGTGCTGTTACGGCCCGTCCGTAACATACTCCACTACCATCACCTCCTCCACTTGCTACCTCGTTCGCCACCTCTCCACCTCCCCTTCCACGTCACCGTCTCATGAACCTTCCACGTCACCGTCTCATGAACCCTCCACGTCACTGTCTCATAAAGCCCCGCTACTGTCCCGAAGTTGGATTCACGCGGCCCCATTCGACTCAAGCGGAAGTGTTAAAGCAAGCTCCCTGATTTCTGGAAGTCAGTCGAGGTCAAGGCCTCAACCAGTGAACACAACGCCTCTTGGACTACTGTGGGATCCACCTCACCCAGCACTTCGCCACTGCGACACCTCATAAGTATCCCTTCCCCTCGTCCCGTTTTTTCCACATTGCCTCCATATAGGATTAGTATTATTGTCAGGTATTAAGTTGGGTTCTTTATTGTTGTATTTATTTCTGTGTTATATATATATACATATGTGTATGTCAGTTTCATGTGTTTCATGTTATATCTTTATGTGTATGTCAGTTTCATGGTTATTGGGTTATTAAATAACTTTTTAAGTGGCCCCTTTGCATATCCTCACCAGTTGAACCTGCAGTGTTTTTTTTTTTTATTGTTATTGTTCACCGGCTCCCCGATGCCAATCTTACCCATTTAACCGGTGAACGTAACAATTGGCGACCGTGACGGGACCATTACAACCCTTGTTCAGTGTTCCATTTTTCCAGTGACTTTTTTTCTGTGATTACATTATTTTTTCTTGTGTTTCTGTGGTCTTGTGACTTTGATGTGTTTTTTTCTGTGACTTACTCTGCGTGCGGTTTAAATTTACCTTTGTGCGATCAAATGGCTCCTTTAGGGTTAAAAGTGCTTCGTGACTTTCATTGGTATCGCATAACAGTGGTAGAGCAGGAAACCAGGTAGAAAATCGTGTTCACCGATAGCACTTTTCTCTATTTCTTGCACATAGGCAGGTGTGTAATAAGTGTTATCCAAGTGTTGGGATCATCATATGTTCATGCGAACCCTCAATCCCCTCACTTCGCAGATAATTTTTCTTGCTAGTTAAAATTGGCCATTTTAACTAGTCCCTCAGACTAATCTGCCTCCTTATCAATAACAAGTCCCAGTACAATTTGCTCCTCACTCTCAAGTCTCATAACTAGAGTAATCCGGATCCCTCTTAATGCCGTAATTCTCTAGTTTACCCCCTCATTAGTGATTGTACTCATAAGTGTTTATTTAAGTATAATCTAGGTAATTTCCAAGGTTGCCTTTATTATCACTCTGCCAAGTTCCTCACTTAAGTAATTCACTTATCATTTTTTTGTTGTTTGTTTAACATCTATTTAATATGGCTTCCGCTCAGTTTAACGTTGAAGATTTTTGTGATGACCCTTCTCTGGAACAACTTAAAGGTGCTAATATAATAAAGGACCAATGGAAAGCCATCGCTAAACATTTTGATGTTCCCATCACATCTCAGATGACTAAAGAGGTCGTTAACCCCTTCCTTACTGCAGCCACCCCCCGATATAAACAAAGCGTTCCCCTCCTATACTGCAGCCCCCTGCCCGTGTCGACGTGTCCTCAGGCCAGAACTACACATTATATTTCTTTCTAACTCAGTGTTATGTACTTTTTTCTAAACATATTTTTGTCATTTTATTAATAAAAGAAAACATAAACATAATCATAAATTGTGCACTAATCATAAATTCAGCACCACACACTCTGCACCTGGTGAGGGTGGCCCTGAGGCAGTCATAACTAGGCTGCTCCCCCTCACTTGCCGAGAGGGTTTCAACACTGCTGTCACTATCACTCTCTCCTATTTCTTTTTCAGGATCATAGTCTGAATCATATTCATCTGGAGAGTCTTCCAGTATATCCTCACTATCTGTCTCATAATTATGATAATCCTCATCGCTGCTACAGAAGCAGACGCCATTATCTCTAACTAGAGGCAATAGAACAGTTTCACCACGGCCGATACTAGAGAACTGATGTTCTTGGGGGGACTGTGGGAATAATATATGTCAAAGAATAGTGATTGGCTTTATAGTTTATGCATGAAAAATTAACTCCGATATTGATTGGCTAGTGGGGATGGTTTTGTTACGCTGGGGTGGCTAAAAATAACGCCTCCAGTGTTTGTTTGTTTATAGTGAACCATGTGGAGTATGAAAAAGGCAAAATCCACACTCAGGCCACGGTTATACACGGAAATGTATTGGTGTGGTATGCACGTACCACGGCAGCATCTTGCGGTACCACGAGGTCGCTTTTGCGCGTGGTACGCACGTACCACAAAACAGTCTTGCGGTAAGGAAGGGGTTAAGAATGTAGTTGTTGAACATCTAGTGCAAGAAGGTCAGTTGCAAGGAAATGCCATAGAAGAGTTAACTCCCATGTCAGCCTCTATGAGGACTATAATACACAGTCCCCAGGAAGAACAGGATAAGAGTAGGATAAGTCAGTGGGAAATTGAGAAGCTTAGACTAGAATACCGGCTGTAGGAAAAACAAATGCAACTAGAGGCAGAAAAGGAAGAGAGAGAATTTCAGTTACAACTTAAAAGGCAGGAGAAAGAGTTAGAAATTCAGGAGTTAGACCTACGAAATGACGCTAAGTTTAGAGGGGAAGAAATAGATATATAAAGAAAAAGTTAGCAAGCTTTAATCCTGCTACAGCTGCTCCGCTAGTTCCCCCTTTTGATGAATCTGATGTTGATGGGTCATTTCGTGCCTTTGAGAGCATTGCTAATAGGAATAAATGGCCCAAGGATCAGTGGGTGTCTCTCCTTGTCCCCAAGCTAGTAGGAAAAGCTTATAGGGTATACAACGGCCTTAGTGATGAGGTAGAGTATGAAGAGATCAAAGGTAACATTCTAGACACCTACTCTATCACTTCTGACGGATACAGACAACAGTTCCGAAAGTATGTGAAACCAGACTCTCACACCTATGTTGAATTTGCTAGTGAGAAACTAAGACAATTTAAGAAATGGTTAGCCGCCCTTAACATTACCACCTTTTCGGAGTTGCTCAATCTAATGGTCCTGGAAGAATGGAAGAACAAGTTACCCTTTAATATTCTGAGGGAGTGATCTTATGTCTGCCGCTAAAGTGGCTGATGCGTTTGCTTTGTTGATGGGATCCCTGGGTAGTAGAGGTCGTGGTTCACTATCTAATGTTAGGTCCTCCTTTGGGGAAGATTTTGGTGGCACGGGTGGTAAGCCGACCGGATTCTTGCCAAATGGTGTACATACTGTAAGAAGCCAGGTCACACGATCCAAAACTGTAGACACCCAAATTGCAAGGCCTCTCAACGTCAACCTTCTTTTGTGGCCCCTAAACCTAACACCTTTGAGAACAAGAAACCAGTGGCCCTAGCTAACCCTGTCAACTCTCCTCTAGAACTTTATGACTCGTACATGTATCAAGGTAAAGTGTCCCTGACTGATGGTAAAGACAAGGCAATAAATGTCAAGGTTCTGCATGATACAGGTGCTGCCCAATCCATCTTAAGGGAAGATGTCATCCCTAACATCAAACAGGCTTTCACTGGGAGAAGGTGATCCTTACAGGTCTCGAATCACAGCTCTCCTATCCCTTGGCTAATATTAGCTTACAGTGCCCGTTCATTTCAGGAGAGGTTGTGGTAGCCATTAAACCTGGTGAACTGCCAGTACCGGGGGTACATCTTGTACTGGGTAATGATCTTGCGGGTAACTTGGCTGTTCCAAACTTAATTGTTCTTGATTCTCCCTTAACAGAAAGTCCCACTAAGACCCTGGACGAAACATCCCCTCACTTCTTCCCAGTGTGTGCAGTCACCAGGTCTCAGTCCAAGTCCCCTGCCCTTTCACCACCTCCTCCACCAATGATTGCCTCTACTGACAACTTGTACAATAACATCATTTCAAAGGAGAATTTGATTAATGCTCAGGAACAGGATCTCACTTTGGCTAAGATCAGACATGTTGCCAGTGAGACAAAGGATATGTCTAAATTGCCTTGTTTTTATTATCAGGAAGGAGTCCTGATGCATGCCTACAGACCTCCTGAACTGAAACAACTAGACACCTGGTCAGAAACACATCAAGTTGTCATCCCTTGTCTGTAAGACCAGCCATTATAGAACTAGCTCATGATGGATTGTCAGGTCATCTAGGCATCCAAAAAACCTACAAGAAGGCTCTTCAACATTTTTTGGCCAGGAATGAAAAAGGATGTGTCACACTATGTAAAAACATGTCACATATGTCAAATTGTGGGTAAGCCTAACGAACGCCTTGTGCCAGCTCCTCTGACGCCTATTCCAGTTCAGACGGAGCCCTTCGAAAAGATCGTTCTAGACTGCGTAGGGCCCTTACCCAAAACCAAACGAGGGAATCAGTATTTGTTAACCCTCATGGATCCCACTACCAGGTACCCTGAAGCATTCCTCTTAAGAACATCACATCAAAGACCATTGTAAAACATCTAATACATTTTTTCACCTCGGTAGGAATTCCAAAACAAATTCAGTCTGACAAGGGTAGCAATTTCACTAGCAATTTTTTCCAACAGATAGTGAATGAGCTAAACATCGACCATGTAACCTCCTCGGCTTACCACCCCAATCCCAAGGCTGTCTGGAGCGGTTTCACCAAACATTAAAATCCATGATGAAGAAGTATTGCTTGGAGCATCAAGGAGACTGGGATGAAAGTATCTCTTTCCTTCTCTTCGCTTTAAGAGAATCTCCTCAAGATTCTTTAGGTTACTCCCCTTTTGAATTACTCTATGGTAGACAGATCAGGGGGCCTCTCAAAATATTAAAGGATCAATGGTTTACTCAAAATACTCCTTCAAGCCCCAGTGTGTCTGACTACATCAGTAACCTTAAGAATAAAATCAGTGAAGTCAGATCTTTTGCTAAATCAAACTTCCTCAAATCTCAAACTAAAATGCAACAAAATTCTCTTCCCAAATCTGTCATGAGAAGTTTCAAACCAGGAGACAAGGTTTTACTTTTTCTCCCCACTCTTCACAGTAAGTTCATGGGACCTTATGTTGTGGCTCAAAAACTAAGTCCATTAAACTATGTGGTCCACACTCCTGACCGTCGTAAGGATTCCCAACTAGTTCATATTAATCTAATGAAACCTTACCACTCCAGAGAACCAGAGGACGACTTGTCTCGCACTGTACCTGTATGTCTGGTAGGGAAGGAGTCTGGTCCTGTGCCCCCGAGGAAGAGTCCGACATCGAATTCCTCTTCTCGTCACCTAAAGGACGCCCTCAAACAGCCAAATCATGTCCAACCTTGATGAGGTTTTTTTTCCTTAACACCTTCACAACAGTCTGATCTTAAAAAGTTATTGCTAGACTTTTCAGAAATCACAGGTGACCTTCCAGGGCTTTGTACTACTATCCAACATGATATAACATTAATATCTAATGACATCAAGCCTATAAGACAACCAGCCTATCGCATTTCACCCATTAAAAGAGACTTGATGAAAAAAGAGGTAGACTATCTGCTCTGTCATCACCTTGCAGAACCTAGTATATCCTCTTGGGCTTCTCCCTGCCTGTTAACATCTAAGCCAGATGGTAGTAGTCGATTTTGCACCGACTACAGGAAATTAAATAAAGTGACGGTGCCAGACTCCTACCCATTGCCCATGATAGAGGACCTTATAGATAGCATAGGAGTAGCCAAAATTGTAACAACCATAGATTTACTTAAAGGTTACTACCAGATTCCCCTCTCGGATGAGGCCCGAATTATATCCGCCTTCATCACCCCCTTCGGACTATACCAATACACAGTGATGCCCTTCGGCTTGTCTAATGCTCCCGCCACCTTCCAGAGGGCTATAAATTACATCACCCAGGACTTGGAGGGAACTTCTGCCTATCTGGATGACCTGGTGGTGACTTCGGACGACTGGGTGACACATCTGACCTGTCTTCGGAGGCTGATGGGTCGGTTGCAGGAAACCGGTCTTACAATCAACCTGGCCAAGTCCACCTTCGGGAAGTCCACGGTGGTCTACCTGGGACATGTGGTGGGGAATGGCAAGGTTCGTCCCAAGAGAGCCAACGTGAAGGCCATCCTTGGCTTCCCTGTCCCTAACACCAGGAAAGCTCTCATGAGATTCTTGGGGATGGCTGGTTTCTACAGATGATTCTGTAGGAACTTCTCCACCCTGGCTGCCCCCCTGACGGACCTTATCAGCACTTCCGTCCCTTTCCACTGGACCCCGACCTGTGATTAAGCCTTCCAACATCTCTCCTCGGAGCCAGTGGTCTGGACGCCAGATCACTCCCGCCCCTTCCATCTACAAGTGGACGCGAGTGGAGTTGGAGTGGGTGCTGTCCTCCTACAAGGGGACCCCACAAGCGGCATCCTCCATCCCATCGCCTATCACTCCGCCAAGCTGAAGAAACACCAACTCAACTACTCCACCATCGAGAAGGAGGCTCTGGCACTCGTCCTGGCGCTCCAACGTTTTGAGTGCTACGTTCATCCTGGCCCTTAATCTACGAAGGTCTTCACCGATCACAACCCTCTGGCCTTCCTTCACGCCATGAAGAACCGAAACAAACGCATTCTTAGGTGGGCCTTGTTAACTCAACCCTTCAACTTGGAAGTCCACCATATCAAGGGGGTGGACAACATCATCGCTGACGCCTTATCAAGATCTCCTGTCTCACCTCCTCCATGAGCCCATTATGGAGGTCTTAGGGGGGAGGAAATGTTACGGCCCGTCCATAACATACTCCACTACCATCACCTCCGCTTGCTACCTTGTTCACCACCTCTCCACCTCCCCTTCCACGTCACCGTCTCATGAACCTTCCACGTCACCATCTCATGAACACTCCATGTCACTGTCTCATGAAGCCCCGCTCCTGTCCCGAAGTTGGATTCACGCGGCCCCATTCGACTCAAGCGGAAGTGTTAAAGCAAGCTCCCAGATTTCTGGAAGTCAGTCGCGGTCCAGGCCTCAACCAGTGAACACAACGCCTCTTGGACTACTGCAGGATCCACCTCACCCAGCACTTCACCACTGCGACACCTCATAAGTATCACTTCCCCTCGTCCCGTTTTTTCCACATTGCCTCCATATAGGATTAGTATTATTGTTGTATTTATTTCTGTGTTAAATATATATATATATATATATATATATATATATATATATATATATATATATATATATATATATATATATGTGTGTATGTCAGTTTCATGTGTTTTATGTTATATCTATATGTGTATGTCAGTTTCATGGTTATTGGGTTAGTAAATAACTTTTTAAGTGCCCCCTTTGCATATCTTCACCAGTTGAACCTGCAGTGTTTTTTTTATTTTTTTTATTGTTATTGTTCACCGGCTCCCCGATGCCAATCTTACCCATTTAACCGGTGAACGTAACAGTGCAGGCAATCCTCAAGCCACGATCCTGATTCGGTTCTGCTGGGGTGTCTGACTGTGCAAACCCATCAAGTACCAAGGCACCAGAGGGGCTTGCCTACCCGTATCTCAGGCACAGGGGAAAGCTTGCGAGATCCCTATGTCTTGAGAGGGATGGGAGGATCCCTTCACTATATTCTTAACTTTGGGAGTGCTGGTGGGGCTGCAGACATGGCACCTGCCTGTCAGACCATTCCTGGGGTAAACCTTCGGAGGGTTCTAGGTGTAGGCTCCTGGAATGTCCTGAGCCTCTCAGACAATCAACGACTGCCTTACCTATTGGATGAGCTCAGTAAGCTGAGGGTGGATATGGTGGGACTCTCTGACCAGTAGCAAGGGTTTTACTCACTATTGGTCCAGCATGAGCAATGGACACCATGTCAAGGGGGTAGCCATAGGCGTCTCCAGCAGACTGCAGCCGTCCGTTGTAGAGGTTACTCCAGTTGATGAGCACATAATGTAACTAAGGCTGAAGCACAGACTAGGCTTCAGCAATGGGATCTAACTGACAGCGACAGTATATGCTGATCTTCCTGACAATGTTTATCATGCATCACTAGCTCTCCTAGAAGTGAAGCACATCTGTGCTGCACTCAGCTATGATGACAATATGGCGGCCCAAACAAACATCTCGCAGAATTCCACAACTCTTGAGATTTGCCATACCGGCAAAGCATATTGACATCGTGCTATTTTAATTACTTCATGTACAGTAAAATCTCGAATCTCGATCAATCTCATCTCGATATTTCACATCTCGATTGCACCATCAAAAACCCACAATTCACATATCTCGATCAAATTACACTAATCTCGATCGCTATTTTTCATCTTGTTGTTGTTGTTAAGGGCTGCGACGATCTATTACAATCCTATGAGCCCTGGAGAGATGCCTGTGGTGTTCTCACAAGTGTTGCAGTTGGTTAGTCTTGTTGAGGAAGGCACAGGTGAGGCAAAGCACTGCTGATTGCTGTGACGAGTCGATGCCTGTCGCCCCAAGCAGGGTGGGCAAGTCAAATGTGGTTACTCCCAGGGAATGGAGTTGTTCTTGCAGCACCACACGATCTGAGTGGAAGCATGGACACTCCAGCATGAAGTGGTTCATAGTTTCAGGGATGCTGATGCACCAAGGGCAGTACGGGTCTGGGGCAGGGCTCATGCGGTGGAGGTGAGCGGTGAATTGTGTGGCCGAGGCGGAGACGCATGAGGGCGATGTCCAGCTTGCGGGACGTTTTTCTAACCCATGGTTGCGGGGAAGAATCACTGTGGTACTGGCCCATTGAGACAGGGGTGAGGGATTCATTCCATCTGGATTGACAGGTGTGGGCGATGAGGCGTTTGGAAGTGGAGAGTGGCAGGGTGAGCGGGGTAATGTTATGGTCTGTCAGGGCCATCTTGGCAGTAGCATCAACAACCTCAATGCCTCGTATGCCTGAGTGGGAGGGCACCCACTGGAATGTTATGTCCCACATTTTTCATTTTATTGTATCAAAACAAACATGGCGCATGGCGATGCGATTGTTTCGACTGCTCTCCCACCTAGTGGCAACTTGTGGAGTGTAGTGTGTACCAGTCACCCGCGGCCTCCCCCAGACATTCAAACACCAGGCATTAAAAAGCAAGAAGGATGAAGTGAAGAAATCAGTGACATTGGCAAAAAAAATTATTCACAGATTCAAGGTTAACGTAGTTAATATAGGTTCGTTGCCAAAGCTTTGGTCCCAATTACATTTTTCTCTATAAGAAATTAACTTCGCATCTCGATATTTTGAATCTCGATCAGTATTTTTGGTCCCAATTATGATCGAGATTCGAGATTCTACTGTACTATGAAAAAAATGAGTAGGTTTTTTTATCTCCATTCTTATCTGCATCTGTACACTACATGTTCAAATCTTCGTCCAAAGCATCACAATGCAAACAAAGCTGCTAGTGTCTGCACAAGACAAACATGTTGATCTTGTTTTGCTGGTAGCAGCTCCACCCACTAGATAGCAAAATGTGGGTAGCATTGCAACCTGCATATTGATACGTGTAAACCCACCTAAGTTGAAGGCTAAGTAATTACAAAATAATCATTTCACATCACGAAATTCAACTAACGTCACAGCGGTAGCTAACGAGATGCCATACTACCATTCCACCATCAGTCGGTTGCTACCTCCTCGCAGTCACGCATCTAGCCGCTCCTGCTCCGTTCTACTCCAAGCAATGTCTCGCTGGGTAAGCTTTCTCCTATATAGTCCAAAGTTGACTGTGGGTGAAAAGCACATCGATGGACTACATATTTCTGATAGACAAGCAGTGTGGAGTTTGTATGGGGGTTAATGCCACCTTACGGTGATGCCATATGGTGTATGATGACCATCTTGTCTCTGTCTCTTTTATTGAGCAGTGTGATGTCGGGCACGGTGCAGTCTCTTCCTCCACCCCCCTCCCTTTCATCGTCTTCAGATGGCAAGAAAAGGAAGCGGTGCTCTGTGGATGATTCCACTCCTCCTCCACCTTGCGCTTCACCACCATCACTCCCGGGGCCGAGCTCGGCAGGCGCCACGTCAGAGTCAGCTGTGTTTGGGGACAGAGTTGCCTTGGATAGGCTGTCTAGCCTAGTGTTGGGCCTTATTGACAAGCTGAACAGGACCCCGGCACCACCAGGATGCATCTACGGACACCAGGAATGACTTTAGTGGTTTTCATGCCCTCTCGTCGTCTGAAGACGAGGTGGGGGTTGCCCCTGCTAGCCAGCCGGACCCTCTTGACGGTTTAGACCACCTCACCCGTGACGATGATGTGGATGAAGATTTTCTGAGGGCTTTGGGTGACCTTTCTGGCCACTTCCATGGCAAGGAGGAGAAGGGAGAGCCGCTGGCCGAAAGCTTGGCCACTATCCTCAACGCCAGCCTTCGCCGACGGCCTGTGCAAAGATCAAGCTCCCGAGTAATGTGCCGAACCTCATGATGCCTGTGACAAACGCGGCTATAACCAAGGCCATGAGTGTGAATGGAAGGCTGGTAGATGCCAAGCTTTTCCAGACTAACTGCCTGTTGACAAAGGCAATAGTTCCCATTGCTGTGTGTGTTAATGATATTGGACAAAAGAAGGGTAAGAGCTTGTCGTGTTAGTTAGATGACCTTAATAGTTGTTTGTGCCTTCTTACTTCAGCAGTGAATTACCTCAATCAGTTGCGGAAGGATGTTGCCCGAATCCATGTCCATGACTTGGCCATGGTCGATCTCTGCAAATGGGAGTGTGAGGTGGGTCAGCAGGAGTTATTTCCCTTTGATGTGACCCGCAAGTGTGAGGAGATCCACAAGGCAGGTCGGCTGGGCTGGCCATCTTTCCGCCCTTCCTCCAAGATGTCTGGCAAGAGGTTTTCTTCCTCTTCATGGTCATCACACCGTCCCTCTCAGGCTCACTACCAGTCCTGCCCTTGTTCTCAGACCCGGCCTTTTTTCGGCCAGCGGCCTCCCCAGGGGAGGGGGATGCACGGGCCGAAGCTACACCAGCACTAACCTCTCCGGTGAGTTCCTCAATTCCACAATTAGTTAATACTCCTGATAATTTTAGAGGTAAGATTATTTCTGCTGAGTCCATGTGGAGGTCTCTGACTCAAGATTCCTGGATTTATGATGTGGTAAGGGGAAAATTTCTTGATTTTGTGTCTTTGCCTATTCAGACTGTACTTCCTCATCCTCTAACCCTGTCTCAAGCCAATGATTGGGCTTTGGACAATGCTTTACATCACTTCCTTATCTAGTCAATTGTGGAGCCTTGTTTACCTATGTCCATGGTTTCTTTTCAAATGTTTTTCCTATCACCAAGCCAGTTGGTCCAGCAAGAGTCATTCTAAATTTAAAATACCTTAATTTTCATGTATCTTACTTACATTTTAAGATGGATACTTTGAAGGATGTCATACCTTTAATTTACCCTAACTGTTTCTTTGTTACAGTGGATTTTAAGGATGCTTATTACTCCATTTATGTTAGGCCTGAGGACAGGAAATGGCTACAGTTTATGTGGAAGGGCCGCTATTACAGATTTACTTGCCTCCTGCAGGAGTTATCTTCTGCCCCTTGCATTTTTACAAAGTTAATGAAACCTGTCTTTTCTCACCTGCGATCCCTTGGGATGGTCGTGTTATGTTATTTGGATGACTGTCTTTTCATTGCTTCATCAGTAGAGAGTTTACAGGCTCAGGTCAGCTATGCCTTGTATTTCTTTGATTCCCTGGGTCTCACTGTCAACGTGCGGAAGTCGGTTCTGGAGCCTACAAAAAAGGTTACGTTCCTTGGTGTGGTGTTGGACTCTGTCGCCATGACTACCACCTTAACATCTCATAGGAAGGAGTGCATCAAGGAACAAGGCTTGTTGCTACTTAAGGGGACTTATCATCTTTTATTGGTTTGACAGTGGCCTCTGCACCTGCAGTAGAGTTAGCTCCTCTCCATTACAGGTATCTGGAGTTGATTCGAGACCAGGGTCTCGCCCCGTCCTGTGGTGATTTTGACAAGTTTATTACTTTGGATTGTCATGCCTAACATTTGGTCGCTTGGTGGGTGGCCAATATAGACTTTTAGGAGAAGTATCTCTTCTCTTCTTCCCCAGACTGTGAGTTGTTTATAGATGCCTGTCTGACTGGTTGGGGTGCTTCAATGGGACACGTCACAACTGGAGGTCACTGGGCCCAGGAGGAGCTGGATCATATAAGCATCTTAAGAGTTAAAAGCCATTCTGTTGAGTTTGCAGTCCCTGTGTAGGGATACGTCTGGCTCCCATATTCGACTCCGTTCTGACAACATTACTGCAGTTGCTTGTATAGATTGTTGTGGCAGTACAAGACCTAATCTTCATGCCCTTACAGTGCAGATTTATGAGTGGGCTGCATCTAGGAATATTACCCTGTCAGCACAGCATATACAGGGTTTGTACAATGTAACATCTGATGTTGAGTCCAGAGTTAGTAGGATGGATGGTGAGTGGATGTTACAACCCGATATTTTTAACAGAATTTGTCAGCTTTTTTATACTCCAGCTATCGATCTTTTTGCCCCTCACTTAAATGCTCAATTGCCTGCCTATGTCTCCTGGAAGCCAGACCCATCTGCTATGTGCACTAATGCCTTCACCATGGATTGGGGTGGTAAGAGCTTATATGCATTTCCACCTTTCAGCATTGTCTCCAGAGTTCTCTGGAAACTACAGGACGGCAAAGCGACAGCTCTGATGATTCTTCCACTCTGGCAGACACAAGTGTGGTTTCCAATGGCCCTTCAGTTGTTGGCAGCCGATCCAGTTTTGTTTCCACACTGTCCTCTGTTTCTCCCTCAACAACCAACTCTAACACACCCTCGAGCTCGGAGGTTGGTTTTGACAGCGATGGTGCTCTCTGGGCAGCATTCATGCGTCGTGGCCTTTCGCAGGACGTTGCCCAGTTTTTCCTTCGTTCCTGGAGAGCTAGTACTAGGGCACAATATAGGCTGCATATCAGCAGCTGGTTGTTGTTTTGCCTCCATTTCAGCCACCTGTGAGTATCCTGTTGGATTACCTTTTGTTACAATATCAACGCAGCACAAGTCGGGGATACAGCTCCATGAATACAATCCATTCGGCCATCTCTGCTATTGCTACTAATGATGGTCATCCTGCAGGACAACATCCATTAGTCTCTCGGTTTACAAAGGCAGTTTTCTTAAAGAGACCTTCTCTTCCACGCTCCCATACAACTTGGGATCCTCAGGTAGTGTTGGATTATATCTGTGGTCTTGGCCTTACTGTGGACTTGTCTCTTCTTCAGTTGTCAAGGAAACTAGTTATTCTTATGCTTTTGTTGTCAGGCCACTGCTGCCAGACCTTACATTTACTAGATCTAAGAAACATGTCTGTGACAGAGTCTTGGGTTGTTTTTGGGATTGGAAACTTATTAAAAACTTCCCGTCCTGAGGTCCACATGTCAGGCTTGTTTTTTTATGCCTACCTACATGACAGCTGCTTATGTGTTGTTGACACCATCAAGCATTATCTAGATAGGACTAGCTCCATCCGTGGGTCACTTACGGGTTTTTCCTGACTACACAACCTCCGGTTCGGTTGGCCTCCCGGGATACATTGCGTCATTGGGTGAGAGACGTGATGGGAGCTGTTGGCATTGACATTATTGTCTTCTCTCCCCATTCTACTAGGTCAGACTCTTCCAGTAAGGCAACCCGGATGTTGCCTCTTATTACAGTAGTCTTCACCATTGGATGGGCGAGGGAGTCTACTTTTACCTGACACTATCGGAAGCCTCTTGCCCAGCAGGTCCAGTTTGCTAGGGCAGTTTTGTCATAATGCATTTGTTCTTTTCTCATGTAAAATTTTGTAAGGGTTTGTGACCCCCTTCTTAGGTTTGCGAAGTGGGGAAAGAATTTTTTTTTTCTGTAAGTTTCCTGGGATTGGGTCTCATAATGTTCAAGAAATTTATATATACAATATATGTACTTGGTTGTGGCATAAAACATAGGGACAAAAATTGTTCTGTACCCTGTAGAAGGTTCTTGGGATATTTTGTTATACTGTCCTGAAATACATGTGATGGGTCTTATGTTTGCTATTTTGGTAATTTCCTTACCAATGTTCTGAGTATTGCTTTTCGTTTTTTCTCAGGATTTTGTATTTTAGTAGGTTTGAGGAACCTCTGTAAAGTTCTCGTTGGCTACCGCTGTGACGTCAGCTGAATTTCATGACGTGAAATTGTAAGATTAAACGAGTACTTACCAAGTATGAAGTTTGATCGTAATTTCACGAACATTCAATGACGTCACAGTGGTGTACAACGCCCTCCCTCCCTACCCTGTCTGTTTTGTGATCCTCACTTTAGGGCGAAGGGTCCTTGCGGTAATTTGTAACTGCTTCCTCAAACTTCCTCTCTAAAGTGACTGACGGTGGAATGGTAGTATGGCATCTCGTTGTACACCATTGTGACGTCGTTGAATGTTCGTGAAATTACGATCAAACTTCATACTTGGTTAAGTACTCGTTTAATCTTACAACTATTTTAGGGACCCCATTTAAAGCCAAGCTGTGTGGGCACTGCACAAAGGGATAGCATGTTGGCTAGTAGCACCTGGTGACACCTGATGGCCGCATCACGATACTGAACCAGCCATGCAACTCAATTTTCTTGACAGCATATTATTCTATGCAATCCGCATAATTTGAAAAAAATATTCAATTTTTTACTTTACGTTATTTTGAAATTGTATGATCTGAACATGCATAAATCAAGAAATACCTGTGAGTATGTATGTACGTATGTATGTATGTATATAGTATATACAGGGTGCAGCATAAGTAATGCCCTTTTTAATTTTATATCTTATAATGTATATTTTCTTTAATAAATTTGCTAAATCTTTATTTTTTCAGATACTTTATACAACCATGAGATTAACAAAGGAACAGAGAGTAAAAGCAATTCAATTGTACTATCAAAACAATAAAAATGGTGCTGAAACCGCAAGATTGTTATCAGCTGAATTTAACATCCCGAAGGTGCAAAGCCAAATATTACAAGCTTGATTAGAAAATTTGAATCCACAGGAAGTGTAAGTGATGCTCAAAGAGCAGGTAGGCCAGTTGTTACAACAAGCTTAGAAAAGTCCAATGAACTACAAGAATCGTTGCTGCGTTCTCCTAAAAAATCCAGTAGGCATCTTTCTGCAGAGTTTCTGCAGAGATTAGTGATAGGAGTGTTCGCAGAATGTTGAAGAAGCTAAAGATGAGACCTTATATTCCACATGTGTTTCAAAGTTTGCATGATGGAGATTAAGATCGACAATTGCAATTTTGTGAAATCTTTATGACCAAAGTTAATGAAGATGTAACCTTCCTTGACAAAATATGGTGGTCAGATGAAGCAACCTTTAAGTGAAATGGGCATATCAATCACCATAATTGTGTGTATTGGAGCAATGATAATCCTCATGTAATTTTGGAAAAGGATATTAATTTATCAGGAGTAACAGTTTGGGCCGCCATTTCTTGCATGCGATTAATAGGGCCGATATTCTTTAAAAGTACAGTGAATCAAGATAATTATTTGCATATGCTACAAACGGAATTTTGGCCAAGAATTGAAAATCAAAATGATATTTATTTTCAACAGGATGGGATAAGAGTTAGGGAATGGTTAAATGAAAATTTTGAAGGTAGATGGATAGGACGAAGAGGACCAATTAAATGGCCATCATGTTCACCTTACCTAACACACCACCAGCCTTTTTTTTTGTGGGATGTATTGAAAGATCAGGTTGACAATCTTAAGCCAAAAACAATTCCATAATTAAAGAATGCAATTTCAGATAAATTTCATGAAATCATCATTGAAATGTGTCAAAAAGTTTATAAAAGTGTTGCTGGTAGAGTTCAGAACATTTTGAACATCTCAAATAAATGACTAAATTCTAAGCCGAATAAGCATTATATTAATTTTGCTAATATATTATATTAATCTGTTAACCTGTGGCAATACATTCATGTTAAAAAAAATAAAGGATAATCGAAAAGGCTTTAATTTTGTTCCACTTAAACAAAGGGCGTTACTTATGGCACACTTTGTATGTATGTATGTATGCTGTGCCTCACAACAGAATGAATTCCAGTTCTTTTCTTGAAATTCACAAACCACCCTTTTCTTGCTTTTAAAAGCATCATTGGAGTCAGATGTAGTATCAGAAATAAGATCACGATGCAGCAGCCTAGGCTTCGCACAAATTATGCCCTCTGACAAAGAATCACCAGTCATCTGCCTTTGGTTTATCCAATTAACAAGTTTTCTTTTCTTCCACTGCCGCAGGTTGCTTAAATTGCCTTTTCATACCAATCACCACATCAGCTCTTTTAATGAGGTGTGTCTTCTTCAGTATTGTGGCTACTGCAGATTTAGTCATACAGTACTCAGCTGCAAGATCGGTTATTCTTCCTTTTTTATCGTATTTATCAATAATCTCCTTTTTCCTTCCGATGGTTGTCACTACATTCTTCTTTGTAGGCTTATTCTCACCACTAACATGCCTCTTGGTGCCATTGTAAGCTTCTAAACGCAAATAAAACAACAACAACAAAAAATCCAGAGAGAAAGCGCAGGACATTGTTATTCTTACGACAGCGAAGGATCAACTGGCTGCGATGGACCGGTGGGGCGCATGGGGTGGCAGGAAGGATGAAAGTGCAAGACAATATTATTCTTACGACAGTGAAGGATCAACTGGCTGCGGTGGACCGGTGGGGCGCGTGGAGCGGTGGAAAGAATGAAAGCGCAGGAGAATGTTATTCTTACGACAGCAAAGCATCACGTGGCTGCGGTGGACCGGTGGGGCGTGTGGGGCAGCGGGAATGATGAGGCTTTTTTTGTTTATAGCTATGTGGATGGATGTTTGACTAATAGGTATTTCTTCCAGTATTAAGTCGAACTTTTGCGTTCGACTATTTAGACGTTCGAGTATTGAGTTTCTACTGTATACAGTAATACTCCGCTTAACGAACAGGATAAGGGGTGTCAAAGCTGTTCGTAGAGCGAAAATTCGTTAAGCGGACGTAATTTTCCCATAGGAAATAATGGAAATAGGGGGATGCGTTCTGGGCTAGTCCCCAACATACCACATGGGTTAAAAAAAAAAAAATTATATATACGTTTGGCAGCACATTGGGCCACCGGTGTACCACTACTTTTATGATGTCATATGAGTCATTGGAAGTTAAAGGAGCTACATACAAATTCTCTCACATTCTCGCATTTATGTTCACAAAACAACATTTCTATTAGCTTTTTACAAACCTTGCCCCCAAGAAAGGATTGTTTTGTAATGCATAAAGTGAAATCTTAATGGAATACCAAAAAATAAAGCAGAGAGGAGATGAGCCACAGACGAAGCGGGAGACTCACACTCGGTCGCTTCTTCTTCTTGTGACCCTTTTAGTCTGTGTGTTGTCTTTCCCCATGATATTTGTTTCCACTCCTCTATTGCCTGCTATAATGGATATCATATCTTAGTATTCATATACGCTCATGCCATGAGGATAACCTCGACTCCGTGGCAGTGAGTGATAGTGAATTATTAATGAAATACTGTGGTATTTCATTACTAATTTACTATCACTCAGTGCCACAGAGTCAAGGTCATCCTCATGGCATGAGTGTATATGAATACTAAGATATGATATCCATTATAGCAGGCAATACAGGAGTGGAAACAAATATCATGGGGAAAGACAACACGCAGGCTAAGAGGGTCACAGGAAGAAGAAGAAGCGACCGAGTGTGAGTCTCCCGCTTCGTCTGTGGCTCATCTCATCTCTGCTTTATTTTTTGGTATTCCATGTAAGATTTCACTTTATGCATTACAAAACAATCCTTTCTTGGGGGTAAGGTTTGTAAAAAGCTAATAGAAATGTTGTTTTATGAACATAAATGCACATATAAGACAGTAATACCACTTCCAGAGGTGGTGTTCCCAACAACCTCAGAGCAACCTGATAGCAACCTTGTCACCATTCCTCCAAGCGTTCATGGACGCCATTTCACTGCAAGAGGTTGCTCTGACGTTGTTAAAGAATCTTGGATCCAGCTCCAGGAGCGCTAGAGACAGAGGCGGGGAGCCAGACAATCACAGTGAAGCTGTCGCGTTTGGTCCCTCACCCGGCAAATTCAAACCCAGAAAATTTGTTAAAACGGATGTGGTTGTATGTTATGTGGACTTTTGGTCTAACTTTATATAATACGTTAAACCGGAAATTCATTAAACGAACATTCATTAAGTGGAGTATTACTGTATATATATATTTATATAAACAGTAATCGCCCACATATTCAGATCGCCACTATCCGGAGCTGCCCCCAAGCACATTTAAACCTACCGCACAAGTGATCCCTCGATCCCGCTAGGCAGCGTCACAGTAGCACTTTTTCCGTAATCTTCAACGATTTCCGTTGGTTTTTTCCTGTTCCATCAATTCTTTTTGTCTTCTTAAGCCAGACGGAAAACACCGTTTTTTTTCTAGAGTCAATTTTTAGTCAAATTAAGATTTATGGTTTCTAAGCAAAACTTTTAAAATATAATTTGTTTTCTTGCTAATTGGAATGATGCTATAATCTCAACTTAATATCATCTTCATATGTAGATATAAATGTATTTGTATATATATATATATATATATATATATATATATATATATATATATATATATATATATATATATATATATATTGTTCCAGCCTAGCAGTGAAAAGTGGTTCAGTTGTTTGTTTACATTTTTCTGTGAGATGCTCCAAAGCAGAACTTCCAAGTAGCAAATGGCCAAGATGAGCTGCTCTGTCATTTATGAGTGGACAAAGCTGTCTGAAGTTTCTCAAAAAGAGCATTAAAGGCCAAAAATAACAATGAAAAATAACAGCAGCTGGCTTGGGGGGGTGAAGGGGCAGCCATGTTTGTTTACAGATACGCAATTACTGTATAATATATATCTGACTTATATGAATTCCCCAACCCCCCAAAAAAATTAAACTCAGACTTTAGGGAGATGCAGGATTTATTTTTTTTTAATTTTGTGAGATTTAAGATTTTGGGATTACTATTGTATCTCCAAAATCTCCAGACCCTAAATTACCAGATGGTATAGTTTATTTTTTGATAATTAAATACCCTTCCCATCAGGAAGCCATTTTTAAATGTCTTGTGTGGTTGTGTCATAGCCTGACTCATGCCCTACACAGTACATGGCCAGGAGTCAAGTAGGGAGGTGTGTCATTTAGGTCTCTAATTTTTGCCTGACAGGTATAAGTTGACGAGAATTAGAATGAGAAACATCAAGAAGAGAAGACAACTAGAAACAAACAAGCAAATGCATTGTTGTGAGACAGCTGGACTTTCAATTCTGGCCTCCCCTCTCCCCTCAGTCATGTGTGTTATCTCCTCTCCAAGACGCTCACCTCACCCCATGCCTCACTGCCAGGCTTCTCCACCATCTTCTCTTTATCATAAGACTGTTATGATCTTTTCAAACTTTTTTTTTCTTACTGGCATCATCATCACAACTTTACATGACATAGCTCTCACAATAACACAATTACAAAAAATTATGTTGAGACAAAGGTAGAAAGCTGTACCACACAAACAATAAATACTTCACTATCATTATCTCACTTCAACACACTAATAATGACTCAGATAGAGTCCAATTCAGCAGTGAAATAGCAGATTGCCATAATGCTGCTGATGGCACCTTCCCAACCCTCACATTTTCTAGAGAAGCAGGTATCTTATATGTTATCATTTTATCATGCTGCAGGAAGTCATTATTGTATACACAATCATTTAATGTGCTTTCATTCATTGTTTTCTTACCCATTTGGGTTATGTACATGTTTTTTTTCTCAATTTATAAGGGGTTTGGAGAGGAAATTCCGCGTATCCGGATATTTTGCGTATCCGCTAGGGCCTTGGCTGCTATAATCCGGATATGCGAGCGATTACTGTATATACATACTTAATCTAAAGTTGATATATCTGCCAAGTCTGGTGGCCCTTTCTTCCCTACTGTTCAGAAGTGGGGAACACAGAATGACTAGCTTGGGTGGAGAGTGGAGAGCAGATGATAGTGCAGACACTTACTAATTGTGCACTTGTCTCTCAGAATGTTATTTTGTTTATGACCAAAGTTTTGGGTACAAGCAACATCATTAAATTTCTTTATGCAACTTTATATGAATACTGTCAGCATAGAAATTTCTGTTTTACTTTCAAATCTCTAATTCTTTAACAAAGATAATAAGCACACTCTATGGAAATTGAGAGGTGATAAGTCAAAAGTGAAGTGTTGCTTGTCTCAGCACTGTATAGAATGTTTCAATTTCCTGAGCCTAAGACTCACCTGAATGTGAGCTGACCACTTCCCTCTGAAAAGAGACAGTGAAAGGGTGCCACTGGGGGTGAAGGCAGACTTCGGCAGTCCCAGTGACGGTGGGGAACATGACTAGTAGGGTCCTTCCTTTCCTCTCTCAAATGCCCACTGTGAGCCAGTTGAGAGGCCACCTTATGGATCAAGTCACCAGAACTCATTATTTCAGGTACAAGTCTGAAAAATACAAGAATGGGCTGAAGAATGTATTAGCAGGTACAAGATATGATGATTCTGTGCTGTATAGGGGCTAAACAAAATGCAAATTTATAGGTAAAGAGATGCATTGTTAGGGTGATGTGGGATAACACCAACCAAGGGAAAACCCCAACACAATGCTCTGTACAATTAAGTGTATTGAAAATTCATGCTGCCACTTGCCACCAACATTACACAATATTCAATGAACAACCTGTGAGCAAAAGGTTCCCCATCACCCCATCTGTGTTTACCAGGCAAGAAAACTGATTTTTCAAATGTCTGTTGCTATTTTCCACAGTTCTCATATTGTGTCTCATGTTGGTGAATATAGTGCAACTGCTTCAAGATAAGTTTCATCATGACATTTAGCCATGTTGACATGTTATTGAGTGAAATAAAGTGCGTCCTTTTGAACTGGCTGCCATGGGACTGTTGTGAGAAAAAAAAGATGGCAGGGGAAACAACGACCAAAAGCATGTGAGGGAACACTGACGCTTGATATTTTGAATATTTTCAAATACTTTGAAAAAAAAAAAAAAAAAAAAAAAAAGTGACTGATTATGTATATTAGCACGAAAATAAATGGTAGTGATGAACTATAGTCCGTTCATCCAAAGAATCCAGGTCGAAACTGCTAGTTCGGTTGGCAGCCCTGCCCACCTGCCACTAAACCTTCCCGACACTTAAATTTTCTTCAAGTACATTTATTTTTCTTCACTTAACTCAATAGATATACAAGTTTATAGTTTGAAGAAAAATAAATGTACTTGAAGAAAATTTAAGTGTCGGGAAGGTTCAGTGGCAGTGGGGATGGGCAGGGCTGCCAACCGAACTAGCAGTTTCGGCCTGGATTCTTTGGATGAACGGACTTTAGTATATCTAAATGAAGTGGAACAGCTTCTCTCTCTCTCTCTCTCTTTACAAAGCATCTGTACAGCCAGGGCAGAGTAAGGGTGTCCTAGTGATTTCCAAGGGTGCCACCAAGAGGCAGGCTGACCTGGTGTCATGTTTGGAACTGTCAGGTTATCCCCACTTATCTTGGCTTTGCTTACAAACAAAGGTGGGGCAGCTGTGAACACTAATTCATGTTTGAAGCTCCTCAGTTGTTTGTAGGTGTCAAGCCAGCATTTTGAAATACAGGGAGGCAATTCCTTTTTTCTACAGAAAACCATTTATAAACCCAATACACTACAACATTTTAATAAGAAAGTATATAGACTGTCATATTGTGTAAGAAATGTAATTAATATCGTGTTTTGAAGCACGGAGAGGCATACTGTTTAATCTTTTCATAAAAAAACTTTTATAAACTCAATACACTGCAAAATTTTATAAAAAATTATAAATCTTTTATAATGTTTAAGTGTATGTTGTCAAGAATTATTAAACAGCCTTTATGCAGGGACCAAAATTAGGTGACACAATGAGGATCCTACTTATATATTAAGAGTTAGCTTGTATTGATTACTATTGTAAGATATTCTCTTGGTATATCATAAACATGTCTTTCTCAGCCAAGAGCAAAACAAATAATTCATTCCTCATATGGTGTCACAGATACTTGGGAACAACTCTATTTAACAAATCTTTGTTTGCAAACATTGGGCTTTGTGCTCCGAACAGGACACCAGTTAAGGTGTTCCCACATGCACTTCGGCGATACCGCAATTTGTGGGATCACAGAACAGTGGTGTCTTGCGATAATGGACACTTCAGGGGTGAGGGATTGTCCATTACTGTGAATCATCTGTTATTGAAAGTTTTTTTTTTCTCTCTCTCTCTCTTTTTTTTAATGTCTTGGCCTAAAACACCTGTAGGTAACTTGAAGAGTATTGGAAGTGCTGTTAAGCTTCCAACCATTAATGGCACAGGCAATTTTACTTATATTGGCATCCATATTACTAGCTAAGTGAATCTTTGGTGTAACCACCTAAAACCTGGGTATCATGGTGACTCGCAGGTAACTTTAAACCACTCAACAAAAATGGCAAAGTATCAAGGCGATATACGTGGTGGGATTCAAACCTATGCATGGACGTCTACCCGATCCCATGCTCACCATCTTATCCACTATGCCCCCACCTCCTTAAACCCTTAAACAGTCCCTTTTCCTTTTTTCAGTAGCTTACTCTCTTCAAATACGGCAAAAAGATATTTTCATAATTTAATCCACCTTATTCTACACTCAACGTTGAAATAAAAGAGTTAATTGTTATCTAAAAAGTGTACAGTAATAAAAATGTCTTACCAAAAATAGATTAATTAAAAATATAGCTTCCCATTTATTGTAATGGCCAATTCGTATGTGGTCCAGTGGCATCTCTAACAAGCATTTTAGTGGGAAGCGCTACACTGCCAAGTGCTGATACATCACAAGCCCGTACCTTATACAGTTTTATTATGCAGTATTGCCCTGCTGCAAACTCACCATATAGCCACTCTCACAGTTAATCTAAGGCAGGAAGAGGCAGTAGACACCTGCTGAAACAATAATTACTCCCAGTGAGTTCCAGTAGCACTGGTTTAGGAAGTGCTGTGAACTTGCCATTAAAGCCGGCTGTGACCTCACTGAATGTTTCCTTTTGTGTCTCACAACACAAGGCGGCAGTAACAGCCTGCCCTCAAAAGACAATTCTCTTTTTTCACACAAAACTACATGCATCTATCTACATATACCGTATTTGAAGGCTCATAAGCTGCACCTTTTCTCCAAAAAAAGTCTCAGGAAATCAGCCTGCATCCTATGAGACCAAGGTTCAATACTGAGACAGTGTTTTTTTTTTTTTCAAGTAAAAGGACAGATGGCCAAGGGCAACAAAATATGGAAAAAAAGGCCCACTATGTTGCCAGTTCCCTAAAAGACATGGGAGTTAGCCAAATTCAGGGACAAATGTCTCTACACCTCTCTAAAAAAAAGTCAACTCAAAGGAAGATGGAAATATAGAAGCAGGAAGGGAGTTCCAGAGTTTATCAGTGAAAGGTATGAATGATTGAGACTACTGGTTAACTTTTGTATTAGAGGGTTGGACAGAATAGGGTTGAAAGGAAGAAGAAAGCCTTGTGCAGTGGAGCTGCAGGAGGAGGGGAGGCATGCAGTTAGCAAGATCAGTAAAGCAGTTAGCATGAAAATAGTGATAAAAGAGAAAGAGATGTAACATTTCAGCAGTGAGAAAGAGGCTGAACACAGTCAGTCAGAGGAGGGGAGTTGATGTGACAAAAAACTTTTGATTCCACCCTATCTAATAAAGCTGTACGAGTGGAACTCCCCAAACATGTGAAGAGTACTCCATACAAGGACAGATAAGGCCCTTGTACAGAGTTAACAGTTGGAGGGCAGAGAAAAACTGGCAGAGATGCCGCAGAATGCCTAACTTCATAGAAGATGTTTTAGCGAGAGATGAGATAAGAAGTTTCCAGTTAAGATTATGAGTAAAGGACAGACAGAGGATATCAAGTGTAGAAGAGAGAGACAGTTGAACGTCATTGAAGAAGAGGGGATAGTTGTCTGGAAGGTTGTGTCAAGTTGATAGATGGAGGGGAGACAGTTAGGCGTCATTGAAGAAAAGAGGATAGTTGTCTGGAAGGTTGTTTCAAGTTTATAGATGGAAGAATTGAGTTTTTGAGGCATTGAAAACTACTAAGTTTTCTCTGCCCCAATCAGAAATCTTAGAAAAATCAGAAGTCAGGCTTTCTGTGGCATCTCTGCGTGATCTGATGACTGCCTGAAGGGATGGTCATCTCTGAAAGGACATGGAAAGATGTAAGGTGGTATCATCAGTGTAGGAGTGCCCAGGGCAAGAAGTTTGGTTAAGAAGCTCATTAATGAATAATAGAAAGTGAGTGGGTGACAAGACAGAACCATGAGGAACACCACTGTTAATAGATTTAGATTTAGGAGAGGATCAGTGGCCGTCTGCCACGGCAGCAATACAACAGTTGGAAAGGAAACTTGAGATAAAGTTGCAGAGAAGGATAGAAACCATAGGAGGGCAGTTTGGAAATCAAAGCTTTGTGCCAGACTCTACCAAGAGCTTTTGATATGTCTAAAAGAGTTTGGCCAGGCAAGGTGCAAGCACGGAAGTACAGGTTTTTAGAGCAATAGGAGGGACCCCATCCGGTCCATAAGCCTTTCAAGGGTTTAGGCCAGTGAGGACATGGAAAACATCATTATATAGAACTTTAATTGCAGGCATGAAATAGTCAAAGGGAGGAGGAATGGGAGAAACATATCCAGAATCATCAAAGGTGGAGTTTTTAGCAATTGTTTGAGAGAAGAGTTCAGCTTTAGAAACAGATGAGATAGCAGTGGTGCCATCAGGATGAAATAAAGGAGGGAAAGATGAAGAAGTGAAGTTACTGGAGATGTTTTTGACCAGATGCTGGAAGTCACTAGGGGAGTTATATTTTAAAAGATTTTGACATTTTCTATTTATGAAGGAGTGTTTGGCAAGTTGAAGAAAAGATTTGGCATGATTCCAGGAAGAAATATAAAGTGCATGAGATTCAGGAGATGGAAGGCTCAAGTACCTTTTCTGGGCAACCTCTCTATCATGTATAGCATGAGAACAGGCTGTGTTAAACCAAGGTTTAGAAGGTTTAGGTTGAGAAAAAGAATGAGAAATGTATGCCTCCATGCCAGACACTATCATCACCTCTGTTATGTAGTCAGCACACAGAGATGGGTCTCTGACATGGAAACAGTAATCCTTCCAGGGAAAAATCAGCATAATGCCTCCTCAGGTCCCCACAATTGGTCAACAGAGGCTCTAAAATCAAACCTGAGACATCTTTGCACATGTAAACATAGTGATGATCGGTACTACACCACAAAGTGACTCTTTCTTTCAAGGTAACAATACATAATAGGTCATACATACCAGTAATTCACATAAAATGACACCAATCAGGAAGAATTTGTTATACACCACATGAATCAAAACAAAACACGTGATCGGTGATCTTGATCTTGACACAGGCAAGTCTCACTGCGTTCTTTACAGTACGATGCCATTACTCCTTGAGGTAAGACACACATTCATACAATTAAAACTGCACATATCTTTCAACATTCTTATCTTGCATACATTTAAGAATAAATTATGATTATCAGGCCTGTAGTCTCTCACAGTTAGTGCCAATGCCATATGCCAGGTACAGTGGTACCTTGAGATATGAGCTGCCTGAGATGCAATTTTTTTGAGATATGAGCTACGATTTGGTCATTTTTTAATTTTAAGATATGAGCAAAATTTTGAGATATGAGTCATGCTTGGGGATGTTGCCGCTGTAGTTGGAGGCTTGGTGCATCGGTCCAGCCTCACCTGAGCTAGTATCTACATGTTTCCTGGGGATTTCATGCACTGTGATTGTTCTTTCATTATTTTCACACTATTAAATGACCTTCTTTTTTGTCTAAAGGAAGTGCAATTTTAATCTATGTTTAATGTTTGCATGTGATTGGTGCCTGCATCCTTTCCTCCCTCCCTCCTCCTCTTCCACCATTTACCACCATTAGCCAAAAACATCTGTATAAACTTTTGTTGTTATTTCATATATTTTCATGCATTGATAAAGTATGCATGTGTACGTAACTGAAAAGGTAAAATAAATTTCTCCTATCTCCGCCTACCTCCTCCACCAATGCTTATCAGGGAGGGAGGAGAACAATGTAAACAAACCTCTACGAAAAAGGCGGTGCCTCTCTCTCTCTCTCTCTCTCTCTCTCTCTCTCATACTTAAAACTTCATTTATTCAATGAATAATGTGTACAGGATCATCAACGAGCTCTTCTGTGATTATTAGAGCAGCAAGTCTTCTGTGGGTGGCTATATTTAAACACTCCAGTTGATCGACAGTCCCAAGTGAGGATTAGGAATGCAGTAACATCCCTGCATCCCCTGAGATAAATATGCTTCATAAGGCAGCGTTCACACTGACGCGACATACGATAAGTGATATATCGTACGCGATATGTTGCAACGACATATCGCTAGGGAGGTTCATAACATCATGCGATAAATCGGCGCGACATAGGCCGAGTCACTGCTTCAGTTGCAAACATGAGTTCAAGCAAAGAGGATATAGTGGTGGCTTATTATTTAAGTCGTAGGCTGAAAAGGAAAAGGAAATACTGGGTACATCCGTACAATTTTGCAAATGTGCACCATAGTTCGACGGTTGTTTCCAAAGAGCTAATGTTAAGTAAACAATGCACTCACCTGTATCTTTCAATTCCAATGCGATTTCCCTCCATGCTGCACTTGTCACATCTGTTTTACTGTAGTCAGAGCAGGTGTAGTTCCACAAACATTCACGAGCTTTCACTAAATTGATGAAAGTAATTGAAGAAGTGTGTTCTCTTTTCCCGGACATCCTTCACAGCTAGCAAGATCGCAAGCAACTAATCGCTGAGGCGACCGACAAGCAGCAGTTGGTACGATATATCTCATACGATATGTCGTGCTATCACGCCAGTGTGAACAGTTTTGATCGTTTCCGTACATTTAAGGTATTAGTTGTCTGTGTGTGTTGCATATCACATATCGTGTACAATATATTGCTTATCGTATGTCGCGTCAGTGTGAACGCCGCCTAAGAGTAATTTGTCTATTTATATTATCTTTTGTTATGTTTTATTATGTTTCTGTGCAATAATCATCATTTATAAATATCTTTTTCTTACTTGAAAACATAAAAAATAGGGATGCTCTTTTTGAAAGGCTGGAACAGATTAATGGCATCTCAATGCATTTCAGTGGGAAAAATAGTTTTAAGATACGAGTTTTTCAAGATAAGAGTTCTGTCACGGAATGAAAGAATTAAACTCGTATCTCAAAGTATCATGATGTAAATGTATGTGCAAGTCTTCAAATGACAAGTGAAATCCTTAAATTCACATTCAAAGTTTAAATCTGCTCATTCACCTTTTTTTCATTTCAATATCTGTCAAACTGAGTGTGTCTTATGAGCCCATGCATTTTATGAGCCATCAAATACAGTACATTCTTCACACAAAATTTCAATTAGAACAAAAAAAAATTGAAAAAAAGACAACTGCTTTACCATCCTTCGAGTCTCCTTCTAATAATTATCTATTTAACTTGTTTGGAGACTGGCACCCTAGGGGGCTTTTTTAATCACAGCTTATTATTGCCTTTGGCCAGTCTTCCCTCTTACAAGAATAAAATAAATAAAAAAGTAATCTGCAATGTGGACAAGTACTTCCTGGAGAGAGAGAGAGAGAGAGAGAGAGAGAGAGAGAGAGAGAGAGAGAGAGAGAGAGAGAGAGAGAGAGAGAGAGAGAGAGAGAGAGAGAGAGAGAGAGAGAGAGAGAGAGTTCATCGTTACACCCTCGCCACTGCTGCTGGCACCACACTGATGAAACACTTTGCTCATCATGTCATTTACAAGAAGAAAAGCTAGTTCACTTCATACTAAATTACCCTCAGCCAAAAGAAGAAAGAAATGAAATTGTAGACTTCCAAAGACCAATAAATAAAGAAAAAAAATATCAAGCGATTGGAGAGTTTTAGTTTGCATTTGTCTGTTATCTGCACAATTGTCAGCCACAGCACTCTCTCTCTCTCTCTCTCTCTCTCTCTCTCTCTCTCTCTCTCTCTCTGTGGAAGTTTCATTATTCTCGCTTGCCCAACAACATTCAAACAGAAACCCCTAACTAGCACCAGCAGGCTCTCTCTCTCTCTCTCTCTCTCTCTCTCTCTCTCAATACACCTTGCTGAGTGACCAGATCTAATGCACCTTCGCCTGCCCAACAATATAACTAGCATTTCACTTCATCAGGCTGTGGGTCTAACCTGCCCAGGACCACAAATCACTATGAGTGTCAACCAGGTAATCCTCACAGCCAAGCAGTTGCCACTCTCCACCTTATTACAAGTTTTCTGAATCATTGACAAACAACATGAGTTACAATGGTATCTAACAATCTAACATGCCTCTTTTGGTTTGTTTATCATGTCATGTGGTGTATTCATCCATGCTGCCACTCGGAACTTTCAGGATTCATGGGGGAAAAAAGAAAGGTGATAAAATGGTCCCCCCCAAATTAACATAACATAACATAAATAAATAATAGGATAACAAAGGGCCACCAGGGCCCATCTAGGTTATCCTGGATCAGTCGCACAGCGACCTCGTCATCAGTACTTAAAGATACACTTACAAGTACACAATACATTATATACTAATTCTAAATATTTGGCCCATTAACAGGGCTAAAGTCCTGCAGTGAAATCCTGTACAATCTGTGATCCCCATACATGGGGATCATGACTTGTTTAACTATAGTAAATTTCTTATAAAAACTATCATGCAGCGCTATACATAATCATAAATCTAATAAATTTAAGTGCTTATCTAATCTGTTTTTAAACATTGTCAAACTAGTGCTATTTACAACCCTCTCTGGCAATGCATTCCAGAAGTCTACTACCCTATGACTAAAGAAATATTTTCTTATATCTAACCTGCAGCATTGCTTTCTAATCTTCCTGCCATGATTTCTAGTCCTATTTCCTCCTCTAAGGTAAAGAAAGATCTCACATCTATGTAGTTTGTATCTGAGAACATTTTAAATAACTCTATCATATCCCTCTTATACATCTCCTCTCAAATGAAAACATGTTTAATTCCTTTAATCTATCTCTATACTCCAGGCGCTTTAATGCTGGTATCATCCTAGTTGCTCTTCTCTGAACTGCTTCTAACATGTTGATATCCTGCCTATAATGGGGTGACCAGGCCTGTATGCAATACTCTAAATGGGGCCTAACATAGGAATTATATAAGCTACGCACCACTTCCTTACTTTTATAACTAACATTTCTATTTATAAAACCCAGGATCCTATTTGCCCTATTTCTTGCTTCTAAACATTGCTTTGAAAATTTCATAGTCCTGTCTATCACTACTCCTAAATCCTTTCCTTCCTCTACTGCCTCTAGCCAACATCCCTCCATCTCATAGCTAAAGTTTGTGTTGTCTTTACCTAAATGCATAACCTGACACTTTCTAGAATTAAACTCCATCTGCCACCTGTCTGCCCATGCTATCAGCCTGTCCAGGTCTCGTTGTATTCTGTAATTGTCCTTTTCACCCTGTACTACACATGCTATCTTAGTATCATCTGCAAACTTTGATACTTTACTACTAATTCCTATATCTAAATCGTTAATGTACACCAAGAAAAGAAGAGGTCCTAGCACTGATCCTTGGGGTACCCCACTAACCACTTCCTTCCACTCAGACATTGCCCCACTTAATACTACTCTCTGTTTCCTATCAGAAAGCCATTCACTAATCCAATTAACTAACCTAAAATTGGTTTGATTAGGTTTGGTTAGTCTAGTCCATTATTGAGAGAAATCTTTTACTGTGAGGTCCGTTATTGCAAGGCACCGCTGTATTCACTAATCAAGCAAAAGAACTCTCTCTCTCTCTCTGAATTATAAAAAAAATAAGTATATGAGGGATGGAGAGAGAGAGAGAGAGAGAGAGAGAGAGAGAGAGAGAGAGAGAGAGAGAGAGAGAGAGAGAGAGAGAGAGAGAGAGAGAGAGAGAGAGAGAGAGAGAGAGAGAGAGAGAGAGAGAGAGAGAGCGCAAGGCGGGAGGGGTTGATTGGCAACAGTTTATATCTGGCTGAGGTCTGGTGACAACTGATATTACATGCATCGTGGCAGCACACAAGATATATTCTCTTCAGTACTGTATTAGCCTACAGAGTAAGGTATTTTTTTTTGTATATAGTTTTATGTCTTCAACTCCCTCTATTTGTATGCAACTATTAGGCTATAAGTTGCTTGAATATACTTTAAGATGTCTTGACTTTCTTCTCTGGTTCAAATACAGGTTTCCTTTGTTATTCGACGGCTTCATATTCAATAATTTGATTTACTGATTGCTATCTTTTATATCCACTCACTCACTTGCTTATACCATCATCAACTTATCACTAGAATGTAAATGAATGTACTGCAATAAAACTCATTCCAGCTAGATGTCGTCATGGTTAGTGAACAGGAAACACGTAACTCGATTCACGCGATAGATGCATTTCAAGAGGCATTGCGTATATCAAAATTCGCATAAAACAAACATGTAATTCTCATAAGAAACAATAGATAATAGGGGGATGCGGGATGTGGTCCCAAAAAATTCATACAAAATACTCAATTCATTTGGCTAAATTAACATGTTTTTATCATTTACCATTCTAAATACTAGAGATGTACCGATGCATCGGTATCGGAATCAGCGGTATCAGCCCTTTTTTTGGGTATCGGTATCGGCTTATTTTATGCCGATACTTCCGATACCTAAAAGGAATTTACTACTTAGTGATATATTCGATATAAGATATTGATGATACCAAATTAATATAATACGGCGTATTAAGTTTCCGTGGTGATTACCGTATGTCATAGAATACTGCTTTCTGTGGTAATAAGCCACAACCTCTAAATAAGACGTGTATGAAATGCGTATAGGCTGAACTCCAGCATCCTGTCACACAGTCGGTCATGAGTCACCACGCATTCTCACTGTGTCTCAGTCAGACGCTACTTCTCCACCCACACAAAGTTCACACAGGTGAAAAGCTTATGTTTTTTAACTATAATCTAAGAATGTCAAACTTCAGATATTGAGAATCCAACAAAATGATTTGGTATATATATATATATATATATATATATATATATATATATATATATATATATATATATATATATATATATATATATATATATATATATATATATATATATATATATATATATATATATATATATATATATATATATATATATATATATATATATATATATATATATATATATATAGTTAGGCATTTTGCATTATTGTAAATAACAGCATATTCTTATTTGATTTATAATTAACAGTGGTAGTGCTAGCCTTTTCCAAGATATCATACTGGAATAGGTGGAAGCTCGAATTATATATGTATATTAATTTTAATGCAAGTTTAATTTTTGAGTTACTTGTGTTAACCTAAGGATGTAAAAATTCCATAACTAAGAAAGTAACGATTCTGTTTTGTAATCATGTGCATTGTGTATAATTTGTTGCATATTAATTATTTAAGATCATAGCAATACACTAGAAATTTAGAATAAACTAAACTTTTTTCTATTTAATTGAAAAGATTAGGTGAAAGCTCATTTTTTCTGAATTGGTCTACTAATGTCTAATGAATTAATATCAAAGAATGTCAGATTTAATTAAAGAGAAACATACACAACAAAATGAGTTTCTTTGGCTAATATTTTGTGTCTGTTTTACAATTTTAATAATTTTAAAAATATTTTTAATCGCCAAAATATCGTCAATAAAATTAATAATGAAAATGCACAAGACCAAATGGTCCCTAAGGGAGTAAGAAGTAAGAATTTAAAATAACTGACAAGAATCAGAAGACTGAGAAGATATTCATTCCAATTACTGAGTAATTTACCTTTGCACATGGATTCAAAACGTTCTCAGAAGGACTTACAGCATCCCCCAAAACAAAGCCTCCCATCTGATAACGCTCACCGTCCACCAACTCATCCTGGTGTCCAGTGCAGTAATCACTATAAGTAGTAGCATTGGTATCGGTGGTATCGGTATCGGTAGTAGTATCGGTATCGGCCCAATTAGGTGGTATCGGTATCGGTATCGGAATCAGCCAAAATTTTGGTATCAGTACATCTCTACTAAATACTAGAAATGTATTTAAAGTAAAGAGAAAAGCAAGAAATAATAAGAGAAAGCAAAAAATGATAAGAGAAAACAAAAAAACAAAGAATACGTAAACACAACACTCACTGCGTCACTGCCTTCACCACTCACACCACAGTCAGTCACCATCTTCCTCTCAGCTTTACCACTTTATCAAAAATCCACTTATCAAAAATAACCCCATATGCAGAAGAAGATGAAGGATGTTTTGGGGTCATCTTGGTGAATTATACGCAGACTGAAGAGATTCCGTCTGTACTCAGTGCTGGCAGACTGCAAATGAGGCACGAGAAGAGCAGAGCTCCCATCCATCGGCCAGCTGCGGAACTCTCTGGCGCGCAGCTTGAAATTGCGTCTGGTGCTCAGTTTGAAAATGCGGTTGAACCAAATCGCATATAAGTAAACCGATCACGCAAATTAAATTAATTATAATATTTTTTCGGTCGCGTTATAACAAAAACACATAAATCAAACACGCATAACTTGAGAGTTACCTGTACCACTCTTTTTTTTCTGCTTATCTTTTGTTTGTCCTCTACAGGAGCTGTTGATCCAAAGGCTTGGCTCTGGACCAATCTCAAGCCACCTGTAGCATCAAGATCAAGGTCAAAATCAGTCTTTCAGTTGTATTCAGTTCACAAGTGTTTTTATTTTGCTAAAATTCCCATTCATTGTTGAGTATTACAAGTGATAAAAGCGTGATGTTTTCCAAGCTGACTGCAACATCTAATGCTGGTGACTTGAAGGCCAAAAGACCAAAGGAAAAGCTTTTCTTTAAAGAAAAAGCTTGAAGCTATTAATCAAGCACCATGAGGCAGTTGTCCCAATCCACTATTTCCACCATCATCAAACAAGCAGCAAGTGTGAAGAAAGCAGGTGAGACAGCTTCCACAGTAATGGCACAGACGCTAATGAGGAGACGGGAGCCATCAATGGAGGAAATGGAGAGACTCTTAAGGGAATGGATTGATGACCAGACTTGACACCAAGTGGCACCTGTTAACTCAACTGAATCTTATTTCCTCCTCTTGCCAGTGAATATAGGCCTATAGGAGAAACCATAGTGGGAAAAAAAAAAAAAAAAACTGAGCCTATAACATTACCTCTTTGGGTGGCACTGAAAAGTGTTCTCTATCTCTCAATACAAGCTAAGCTTAAGTTACTCTCCCCATTAAGTTAAATCCTATATAACTTTAAGTTCACTATTTCATTGTTCATTATTCAGTCTGGAACAAAAGCCAATCATAAAACGAGGGAAACCTGTTGTTGTCGATAATTAATAAAATTTATTCCTTTAAGGTATGTTTATGGTATGAATTTTGTCTGCAAGAGTTAAGATTGTTTTGTCACCTAAATGTTATTTTTTATGTGCTTATCTTTCATTTTATCACTTAACAGTAGTGGAAGGTGACTAGGGCTATCATATATGTTGATCTTAGATGGAAAAAAAAACAAATATGCTTCTGTTTTATAAGATTAAAAAATAAAGGTTTATGTTTCCCCACTCCTCACTTGATGTTTCCCCATGACAGAGAAACAACAACAGAGGTCCCAAATTATTTTGCAAAACATGATACATTTTTTGAGTTGAGGATTTATGCATCCACAAAAGGTGGGCCATGTTGTGTTGCTTGTTTTGGGCAGTGTGCACTCTCTCCAGTACAAAATGGAATTTTATGCAGGCTTTCCTACTAATAGATCGGTGTTATCCCACACCACCCTATACAATATCCATTATTATTATATATGAAAAGTAACAGCACAACATAAGTGAAGTTGAGATTATTTTCATTATAAAGTCCAATAAATCCAGTAATAATAAATGACATTCATTCTGGGATGAGTAAGATAACAAGATTTAAGGAGTCTCTAACTGTACTGTTTTGAAATATGGCTCTTACATACTGTATTGAATTGGTGCAAGCTGCTTAGTGCATTAGAGCCATTTCATTCTGCCAAGCTTTAACCTCCATGGTTAAAATATTGACAAAATGTATTCTGGAACTCCATTGCCTGATCATTATGCCATTGTCAAGCTATGACTCAAAGTTGATCAATATCTTCCCTGTCAACAAGTTCTTGAGGAGAGTGTAATTGCTTTGATGTACTCGGCAAGTACTATACTTGATGGCTCATAAGACATATGTGCTCAATCATAAAACAAACCCAGTTTTGGCAGACATTGAAATGAAAAAAAGAGAAATGAAAGAATTTAAGCTCTGAATATGAAGTGAAGAATTTCAACTGACATTTGAAGAGTGACATGCATTTCGGTCATTATTAGATCCCACTATCTTGCATTTAAAAACTTTTATCTTTGCTAGGTGTGTAGGCTTACACACCAATCCTGTTGTGACTTGTAAGATGTGAACATGTACCTGGCATATGGTATTGGCAGTGACTGTAAGTGTCAGATACTACAGAACTAATAATCAAAATTTTTTCCATTGTCATTTTTTTCTTATACATATGCGAGGTAGTAATGTTAAAAGATAGTGCAATTTTAATTGTATGAAAGTACGTCTTACCTTAACAAGTAACAGCATCACACTGTAAAGAATGCAGTGACACTTACCTGCATGAAGACCAAGATCACCAACACCAACTGTGTGTTTGTTTTGGTTCATACAATGCATGGTGCATGGTCACTTGGCAAATTCTTCTTGACTGATGTCATTCTATGTGAATTACTGGTAAGTATGAACTGTTATATATTGTTGGTGTGGTACCAATCATCATTTTGTTTACATGTGCAAAGATGTCTGGGGTTTGATTTTTAGAGCCTCTGTTGCTATATACAAACCACCAACCACTGCCCCACTACTGAAACTTGGCCTGATAGGATGCAGGATCATTTCATGAGACTTTCTTTTGGAGAATATATATATATATATATATATATATATATATATATATATATATATATATATATATATATATATATATATATATATATATATATATATATATATATATATATATATATATATATATATATATATATATATATATATATATATATATATATATATATATATATATATATATATATATATATATATATATATATATATATATATATATATATATATATATATATATATATATATATATATATATATATATATATATATATATATATATATATATATATATATATATATATATATATATATATATATATATATATATATATATATATATATATATATATATATATATATATATATATATATATATATATATATATATATATATATATATATATATATATATATATATATATATATATATATATATATATATATATATATATATATATATATATATATATATATATATATATATATATATATATATATATATATATATATATATATATATATATATATAAAGACAATGAAGAACTAAATAATTGTAACAATGGTCTGAGGATCCGCTCCAAATGGCACCTGGAAGAAACTAACCTATAACTCAGATGTCTATGGTTGGTAGGAGCAAAAGCACTATCTGTATGCAGCATGAGAAAACAGCTAAATAAGGAAAAACCTAAGTTTCCAATTCCTAAATAAGTGTATATCAGGCCTTAATCTATAAACTGATGTATTGTAAGTTTGATCCACTAGACATGTCAATACAGGCAGCTTTACAAATAAAAGAAAATTATCGGATACCAAAATGTCCGACACCAAATAGGCTTGCGCCAAAATGGCCAGCACAAAAATGACCGGCACCAAAATGAGCGAGCTAAACCAGCACACCTAAACAGCTGCGCCCAAATGTGCCTTACCCATCCTGGTACATATAACTCAACTTTGTCCATAACATGACTTACAATGTTGTTTTACAAATAAGCTTACATAGTCTTAAAAATATTTTTCCCAATTAAAAAGAAAATAAAAAGGTAATGACAGGAACCACTAAGCCACTTACCTAACACAGGCTGAGGCAGCAGCTGACCTAACCCTTGGGTCCTGGTCAGCAAGCAATGGCACCAAGACAGCTGTCAGTACCCTGTGAGAAAACCTATCAGCTTGGGGAAGTGGCACACAGCCACCTGGCGTGGAGGAGTTGCCACAACTCTCCACGTGGTCAGTGAAGCTCAGCGGCAACCCTGAGAGGAGTTCACACAGCTCTACCTGTAATACACAACATTGCTGCCATTAAGTCAATGCCACTAAATCTGGAAATGACTTGTGCTGTATGAGCCTCACAGAGGATAGCATTGACTCACACTTTACAAGGCTGACAGTACACCCTCCTCTTGAGTTTTGCGACCCTCAAGTTTGATACTTAGTCCTAAATTCTTTCCATCCTGAATTTCACGTGTTATTGCAACAGGTTCCACATTGTTTTGACAAGTAATGGTCATGTTTACCTACCACTGGCATCATGCGTGCTATCTCAAGGCTCCAATGAAATCTCAAATGAGATGTTCCATATCTGCAGCACTGACAATGTCATATCCAGTGGTAGGTAAATGTTTTGGCTACCTGAAGCAGTGAGTCCATAGCTGCTGCTATATTCTGTCTCTCATGAGTTGCACTGAACTCACCACCACTCATTTCTGCCTCATTCCATGGGAGAACCCTCCTCCACCCATGTTTCACTGCAGCAATACTGACAACATGCCAACATTCCACCACTAAATGTTACTGCATCTGTCTGATGCACTGCTTATGAGTGATGTGGGACTCCAACTTGTGGTGCAGTGTTCAGTAGCACTATTAAGTGAAATGCATGAAAACAATGATAGATAGATCTAACCATAAAAGAGGACAACAGAAAGTGTGTTGATAGTACAAAAAAACATTGTGTAAAGTGGCGTTGGAAAGAGAAGGGAGATGAGTACAATTGCCAAATACTGATTATCATTGATACATATCTACAGTACATATGTACTAATTATAATCAACATTTGGTAACTCTACATTGGTTACCATTGGTACATATTGGTACATATGTACCAATATGTACCAATATGTAACCTGTATTGGTTACCAATGGTAACCAATACAGGTTACCCCTAATTTATGATGGGGTCAGATTTCTGAAAACCAAATCAAATAATGAGCAATCAAATAGCAAACTTAAGGTTTAACAGGATTTCATTTAATGGGGAGAGTAGCCTAGGCCTTGCCTATATTGAGTTATAAAGAACACATTTCCATGCCACCTAATGATTAAATGCTAAAATACAGTACAGTAGATATTAATTGAATATTAATCTTTAAAAAAAATAACCATGTAGAGTACTGCAGATGGCTAAACAAAGAAGTGCTTACACTGTATGGAAAAGAAAGCTTGAGTAGCATCAAGTAGTATTCCAATATGATTTTGTACATGCCACACTATTGGCCGATAGAGGAGACACAACCAATGAGAACATGTATCCTGGGCACTGATTGGTTTAGTGACTACAGACTCAGTTCCCAGCAGCGTAGCCTTCAGCATCCCTACAAGAGTTGCCAAAACAAAGGCCTGGCTCAGGGGAAATCACGAGTCACTTGTAGCATCAAGATCAAGATCATGACAATGTGGACACAGATGGGATCCTGGACCAAGACAGATGTTACAGAAGAGACGGCATCCATCTCAACCATGTCAGGAACCAGAAGCTGTGGAGGTGACTGGTTGAGTGGATGTGGGCAAGGAAGGTGCTGTGTGGAGGCAGCCTAATGAGGATGACCAGCAGATGACAGCTGACATGGAAGAGATGAGAGTAACCAGGCAAATGAATGTGTGAAGATTGGCTGTATGAATATCAGAAGATGGGGTGTGTGGAAATTTGCAAGGAGCTCAGTGAGTGGAATTTTGATGTTGTTAAGCTTACAGAGACTCACCTGAGAGATGACGTGCAAATAGAGGTGTTAGCTCCTGCCTGGTATAGAGAGAGAGAGAGAGAGAGAGAGAGAGAGAGAGAGAGAGAGAGAGAGAGAGAGAGAGAGAGAGAGAGAGAGAGAGAGAGAGAGAGAGAGAGAGAGAGAGAGAGAGAGAGAGAGAGAGAGAGAGAGAGAGAGAGAGAGAGAGAGAGAGAGAGAGAGAGAGAGAGAGAGAGAGAGAGAGAGAGAGAGAGAGAGAGAGAGAGAGAGAGAGAGAGAGAGAGAGAGAGAGAGAGAGAGAGAGAGACAGAGAGACAGAGAAACAGAGAAACAGAGAGAGAGAGAGACAGAGAGACAGAGAGAGAAAACAGAGAGACAGAGAGAGAGAGTTTACCTATAAGAGTTTTACCTATAAATTTGCTACGGGAAATGAGCTACACTCGTGGTGTCCCGTTCGCTTGAATCCATTTATCATACTTTTCTTTAAAACTATAGATATTTCTTGCTCTCACTACACCCTCCGGTAATCTATTCCAGGCAGTGACAGTTCTTGCTGGGAAACTGAACTTTTTAATATCAGTTGTACACCCCGGAATCCTCAATTTCAAATCATGATTATCTCTTGGTCTTCTCGTCATATCCAGCTCGAGAAAGTCATCTCTATCAATCTTGTCAATCTCATTTACACACTTGAACAGTTGGATCATATCACCTCTTCTTCTTCTCTCTTCCAACGGTGGCAGATTTAGTCTACATAATCTTTCCTGGTAATCTATATCATGCAAGGCTGGCACCAGTTTCGTTGCCGCTCTTTGTACCCATTCCAGTTTATGTATATGTTTCCTCAAATGAGGCGCCCACACCACCTGTGCATATTCTAATTTTGGTCTCAGAATTGATTCTATTACTTTTTTACCAGTGTTTCATTCAGGTGAGTAAATGTAGTTCTGATATTTGCAACTATTGCCAAACCTTCCCCTACAATTTTGTTTATATGTCCCTCAGGTGACAAGTTGTTTTGTACTATAACCCCCAAGTCTTTTTCTCTTTCTACACACATTAGATTCACTCCACCTAAGTTATAGCTTGCATGAGGTCTGTGTATACTTCTTCCCATTTCCAACACATGACATTTGTCAGCATTAAATTCCATCATCCATTTATTGCTCCATTCATGAATAATATCAAAGTCCTCTTGTAAACCTTGACAATCTTCTTGGGATTTTACTTGTCTCATTATTTTTGCATCATCTGCGAACAAATTAATATAACTTCTCACTCCATTCGGTAGATCATTTACATATATCAGGAACATTAGGGGTGCCAGCACAGACCCCTGTGGGACTCCACTCTCTCTACTTCAGCCCATTCAGAGCTTACACCCCATACTACTGTCTTCATTTTCCTCCCTGATAAGTAACTTGTCATCCATTTAAGTATCTTGTCCCCAAGTCCTCCATATTTTTCCATCTTCCACTTAAGTCTTTTATGGGATACCTTATCAAAAGCCTTTTTTAGATCAAGATATATACAGTCAACCCATCAACTATGTCAATTACTCTTGAATAAAAACTTAGAAGATTGGTAATGCAAGATCTTCCCTTTCTAAATCCAAATTGCTTTGATGAAAGAATTTATCTTTCTTCTAGGAACTTTATCCATCTATCTCTTATTATTCCCTCTAACACCTTTATCAATATACAAAGAAGAGAAACAGGCCTGTAGTTTAACGGTGACTCTCTACTTCCTCCTTTATGTATAGCCACTATTTGCGTTTCCTTCCACTTTTCCGGAACATATCCTTCTTCTAATGACTTCATGTATAACTGATGAATTGGCCAAATTAATTCCTCAGCACAACATTTCAACACCCATCCTGACATTTGGTCCGGTCCCATTGCCTTATTTACATCCAGCATCTGAAGTCTTGTTATGACTTCCTTTCTATCAAATACAATGTTTTCCAACTTGGGTCCTTGATATCCTCCTAGTACTCCTTCTCCAACATAATCACCATCTTTTACAAACACTGATTTAAACTTGTTATTTAACACCTGAGCTATTTCTCGCTCATTTTCAATTTCCACTTTCAGCTTCTGAATTGCACCTTTAATTTTTGTTTTACCATTAATGTATTTGTAAAAAAGTTTAGGATCACTTTCATATTTATCCACAATGTTTTTCTCATATTTAGCCTCTTCCTCTCTTCTCACCTCTGTATACATATTCTGTGCTCTGTGATACTTTTCCTTTGTCCCTTCATTCCTTCTTTTTCTCATATTTTTCCATGCTCTATCTCTCTCTTCTTTGGCTTTTCTGCATCGCTCGTTAAACCACACTTTTTTATCTCTCTCTCTTGGCTTATATAAAGGGACTGTTTTCTGAACCACTTCGTCGTATACTCTCAGTACCTCTTCCAGCATTGCCTCTGTATTCAATTCCAAGATCCTCTCGAACCACCTCCTCTCTCTAAAATATTTCTTCATATTCTCTATGTCAGCCTTCTTAAAGTTGTACTTATTAATCGCAGTTTTCTGGGACTCACATTCCAATCCATATCTGAGCCACACTTCACATATGAGGACTACGTGATCTCCTCTCTCAGAGAGAGAGAGAGAGAGAGAGAGAGAGAGAGAGAGAGAGAGAGAGAGAGAGAGAGAGAGAGAGAGAGAGAGAGAGAGAGAGAGAGAGAGAGAGAGAGAGAGAGAGAGAGAGAGAGAGAGAGAGAGAGAGAGAGAGAGAGAGAGAGAGAGAGAGAGAGTGTTTACAAGGTAGAAAGCGCTGAGTCCTGCCGCATAGATGGAGAACTCCTGAGTCAGTGGGTGAGGTCACTGCCTCATGCTGTGCCACACCAAAGCTCAGTCCACAGCTAGCTACCACAGAGAACACATTGACATCATCATCTTCATAACGTGGTGTAGACACCAACCTGTAAGTTCATCGTCCTTCAGACGTACTTATCTCGCATGCCACTCCATGATTGTATTTCATCACATTTTAATCGTCTCACATAATGTAGCATGTACCTGTATCACAGCTGTTCTCATTTTGGTGGGAATGGGTGGAATACAGGAGGATGTGACCTGTCAAAGGCTCCTAATTATTTCACCTGCATCCCTGCCAATGGGGAAAAGCATGTATTGTATTGTTTTTTACCATGGTATTTTCTGTCAACAGATTTTGACTGAAATATATAGTATCAAGTCAACATGAGGATCTCACTGTCGCACAACCACCTGATAGGTGGTAACAGAAGGCATGTGAATGTCATGATAGGAGAAGGATGTAAAACACAGAACTGAAAGTAGAGGAGATTGATGTGGGGGAGTGTGAAAGCAGTGAAGATGTGAAAGTGAGAGCAGAGTGGAGGAAGGAATGAGTGAGGCAGAATAGAAAAGATGGTAGTAGTGGTAGAATATATCACTGTTATGGGAAAAAGAGCTGATACGTAGAATAGGAGGAAGTATGACATACTTAACCCATTCATTACTGAGATACATTTTTACCATGAATTTTGTGTATGAGTAGACAATTTTATTAGGAAGGGTCTATGGAGGTCAGAAGATTAATTACCAGAGTCTTCACTATTTTAATTCCCACTAAATTTCTGAAGTTATATAGAAATGTTTAATAGTAAGCAGAATAAATATCAAAATGTGTCATGGTACTGAAGAGGTTAAGAGAATTGTTAGAGAGTATAGGGAGGAAAGAGTGCTTGTAATGAGTGACATGAATGCACACATGAGGCTACTGAGAGAACTGATGAACAGGAATGGTGAAATGCTTGAGGAGTTTATGGATGAGATGGAGTTGGAGAATTTGAATGTTACCTTGGCTGAGGGGCAAGTGACTTGGAATGCAAGGGAGCACGAATCAGCGATTGACTACATGCTGGTGGATGGAAGAATGTGAGAAATTGTCACACATGTGGATGGATGAGGATAGTATGATGAATATTGTCTGACCACAATATGTTAGTAGTGGAGTGCCGGATGCAGAGTGGGAGTGAAGTGAGAGTGACAAGTAAGGAAAGGAGGTGGAGACTGAGAGATGTAGGGTGGGACAACTTTCAGGTAGAACTGAGTGTTTGAAGGTGGGATGATGATGTAAGTGTGTATGATGTGGAGCACCTGAATGAGAGAGTGGTTGAGAATGTGCAGAGTGCTGCTGAGAATCAGATGGAGTTTGTGAGAGTAGGCAGAAGAAAGAGAATATGTAGACCATGGTGGAATGATGAAATTAGAGAGACCAGGAAGGAATGAAAGAAAAATTAGTTGAAAGTGCAGATGGTTGAGAAAAAAAAGACATTAAGGTGATGAGGCAGTGAATGAGTACCAGAATGCATGGGCAGCATATGTGAAACAACAGACTTACAAGATGAATGATAATGAAGGGCAAAGTGAAGCATGAAAGGAGTGTGATTAAATCTTTAAGGGAGAAAGGCATGGAAGGTGGCCGTGAATGGTACAAGTTCATGAGAGGTAAGAATATGTCAGGAAATGTTGGTGTGGAAAGTCTGAAAGTGAATGGTGAAGTTACAACAGAGAATGAAAGAATCAGGGAGGTGATTAGACAGTTTTTGGAAGAAGTTGGTGGTGTAGGTGAGGTGCTTGGTGTGAGAGAAGGATGTGTAACACTGGAAAGGAAGAATGCAGATGAAATGAATGAGAGATGTGTGAAAAGGCAGAAGAATGGGAAGGCAGCAGGGTCAGATGGGATACTATATGATATGTACATAAATGGAGATGTTGTGACTGATAGGATGACTGAAGTATTTAACAGGTGTGGAAGGAGGAGAGAGTGCCAAGCTTGTGGAATGAATGCAGGGTGACTCTATTGTATAAGGAAGTAAAAATACATTGAAAAACTATAAACTGTACACTAGTAAAGACAGTAGGTTGTAGGTTAAGTGTTCAGTGCAGTCTTAAATGAGAGATTGCATAAATAGATTGAGTGAGCTAGAGTGTTAGGTGAAGAACAGAATAGTTTGTGTCGACAGGATGGCTGAGGACATGTTTGTGGTGACTGAAATGACTGAGAGGATGGAGGTACACTATAATTACATTTTCTGGATATAAAGAAAGTATACAACAGGGTGGACAGAGAAATGTTAGGCAGAGTCTTAGGTAGAATTGGGCTGTGAAAAAATAATAAAAATTGTGTGTAGCATGAATGTTGACACAAACGCTCAATACAAGCTAACACACATAGAAACAGACAGGGTTAAGAGTGAGAGGGCAGTTAGGAAAAGATGTATATTGTCACCAAGCCTTTTCAGCTTGTATACAGAGGAATTAGTAGCTAGATTGAGAAGAATGAATGCAGGACTAAGTGCGGAGAATGGTATGTGTACTTCTCTATGTAGATGAAGCAGTGGTTATCAGTGAATCAGCAGATGAGTTGTAAAGTTTGTTGATGTTGTGGATGCATATGGAAGAGAATTTGGAGTTAAGTTTACTAGTGAGAAAAGTAAGGTAATGATAGTGAATATGTCAGAGAATGAAAGTAATATAGTATGGAGAACTGGAGAGAATGAGTTGAAAAAAGCACAAGAAAATAAGTATTTGAGGAAGTGGGTGAGTATGAATGGATGTGAAAAGGCAAAGAATGTAAAGATAAGCTTGGTGAACCACTGGGTAGGGAAACTGGAAAGTGCAGCTAGAATGAGAATATGTAAATAAGATGTGCTGAGAGAAGTGTATAAGAGTGCGGCCATACCCAATATAATATATAGTATGGAGATGATTGCACGGAACTTACATGAAATTGACAAAATAAAAGTGAAGCAGAATAGAGTAGCTAGAATGGCACTGAACACACCAAGGTACACAGCAGTAGTAGCTTTGACAGGTGATATAGGACAGAGCACTTTCAGGGAAAGATTAATAAAAGCAACACTTAGGTATAAGATTAGGTTAGTGAGAACGGATGATGAGAGAATAGCAAGGAAGGTGTACCTGTAGAGTGAAAGTAGAAGCAAATGGAGGAAGACATGCATGAGAATAACAGAGAGGAGTGGATTACAAGTTGTATGGGGCATGAGAATTGGTGGGAGGAATCAAAATGAGCGTGACAGCAGGAGATATACCACGTCACCTGTATCATCAAGTTTAAGATCATTCTGCACCATTCAATTTCTTCTCTACACACCCACTGACATGCTGAAGGAACATTTAAAAAGTGTTTGAGAGTTTAGAAAAGGTTTATAGAGTGTTTAAAAGTATAGATAAGACTTATAAGAGTGTGTGGAGGCTTATGAAAGCTTTAATGACATCACAATACAGTGATGAATCACTTTAACTAATACTGTTTCTAATTTAAGGATTTTCACCTATTGCAGATGGTTTTGGTGTAGCAGTCTACACCACTACACAGGATGTAGCAGGCAGCAAGTGATATGGTTTCAACATCTGTATACATCACATCACCGCTGGCCTCCTTTGCCTTAGATCACTTGCTGCCTGCTACCATCCTGTGTAGTGGTGTAGACTGCTACACCAAAACCATCTGCAATAGGTGAAAATCCTTAAATTAGAAACAGTATTAGTTAAAGTGACCTAATGGAATGGGTCAAATTGACCTCTGCAAGTCAAACATCCTTAACTACTCCTACTCAGACCATAGGTACACCTGGGTAACTCTCAATCCCTCTGATGAGAGGGAAGATACCGGCTCGGTAAACAACCAGAACATAATTGTGGCTGCAGTTGAAGTCAGCTCAATAATGGCAGATGTGTGTTAAGGTTTCTGCCTCCTGCAGAAGGAATGGATTGGCTGATACCCACAAGTCATGTGCACAGAGTTTGAATATGTATCCAAGTGGGGTTTCAAAAATACTTCATGGACCATTACATCCTGTTTGGGACATTACCCTGGTACATAATACCAATGATGCATGAGGAATTACTGTAAATAACAGGAATGAGTTTTGATAAGTGATCACTGGAGTGTGGATGGTGCTGGAATAGTGGTGCATTTGTTTACGGCTTGGTGGTGATATATATATATATATATATATATATATATATATATATATATATATATATATATATATATATATATATATGACAAAAATTTGGGAAAAAGACAAAACAAGATACATTAAGAATATAGGAAAACAAACAAAAAGAAAAAGAAGAAATGGGAACTGATACAAAAGGCTTTCCATCTCACATCCACTACTGGACTGGACAAGACCAGTGATTGGTTAATTAAGTGCCTAGATAAAAAAAAAAAATGAGCATCTGGCATCAATTCATAACAATTGTAAAAGTGATATTGAATCATCTAATGGCAAGGGAAACCTGTATCAGGCAACTCTACTCATCTACACTTTCCTCTTCAATGCCACACAACACAATGGCTTTTTGTACAATCAAGACTCTTTCTGTTGTTTTCTTTCACAGCTGAATCTACGTGTCATTGTTTATTTTCATATACAATATTTCATGATGCTTCAGAACACTGTACCAGAGGTTGGAGCCCTGCATGATATAGTAACACATCAATCACGTATCGGGCCACATGTGTACCTAACAATTGTTTCACCGTTTACACATTGGTACATCTGTGGCCCAAATAGCCGTTTCTATAAATTTTTGTAAACATGAGTATGTAAGTAATTTGTGTGTAAATTTGTATGTTTTGTGACTACAGATGTGTTACAATGGTACCATGTATTAAGTTGACAATGGTATGGTGGTAATTACATATATAAAAAAAAAATAAATAAATAAAAAAATAAAAAAAAAGTATAAAAGATGTATAAAGTTTTTTGAGACATTTTACTTTCACAATATGACCACTGCATTATGTAACAATAATGAACTACATTGGAAAATTCCTCTCATAGCAAATAACACGAATAAAGATTCTAGTAAAATAAAAATTTTGCTTCCATAACCAAAAAAAATAATGTTCTGTAGTCTTTGTACAACTTGACTTCATTTAAGAGGGAAGTATCAAGACATCTGTTCCTTGATTTTGAATAACCATTTACTTTTCTTTCAAGGAACCAGCCCTTGGCTGGCTTCCCTCCTGCATAAAAAGTCATCATGTTATTCATTTTACATATATAGCCTACCTATTACCATCCAATGATGGTAATAGGTACAAACTGGTTTATATATACACCGACCCATGCGATAGTGAGAAAACACATTTGTGGTCTGCTATTTGGTATGTATGTGTAATATGGATCTTAATGTTCTACCCTACAGTCTGCCCTCTCACAATGAAACATGCCTCCTCTCTCTGCAAAAGTCCAATGGACACTGGTATGGTGTAGATAAGAAGGGTTCCACGGGGCAAGCAAGAGAGCGGAGTTGCCAAACATGATTAACGTGTTAATATTCTTGTCATTTTTCTTTTTTTTCTCTCCTTTTCAATAAAGTGTTTCCCATTTTTTGTCTTTATAAGAGTGTTCATCTCCAAAACTGTAACATAACCATCAATTTAAAGGTGTGCATTTTAAGATAAGGGAGGAAAGGGATGGTAAGGGAGTCAGCTTCTCAACGAACAAAACTGAATAAGAACTGTTTCAGTATTTTCAACACTGGGCATTCCGTGATCGTTGAGTTTAGCACTATACCCAAAGAAACAAGCAACTGAAAAACTCAAGAGGGTGTGTAGACATCTTCAGCTTTGGATATCACTCAAAAAAGTCAAATAAGAAACATGCAAATGGATGTGGATGTAAAACAATGAAACCCAGCATTAGCAAAACTGAAGATCAATCTGAGGAAAAAATATGTTGATTCATTATGTTTACTTGAAGTACCATTTAATGAAATATTTTTTTAGTGTTCCTACATACCATTAACCCATAACAATAACAAGTAACTCACCTTGACAAGCCAGTAAGGGTTGGAAGCCACATTGACTAGGTGTGGCAGGACAGACAGCACAACAGAGGCATGGAGGGAATGAAGCAGCTCATCCACACACAGACTCAGTCCGGCAATGGCTCCCCGAGACGTCACACTCGACTCATGGCCAAGCAGCTGGTGAAGGGAATATTTCAGTAATTATGTCTTCATTTCCAATGTTTTAAAGCTATAGAGTTCCATTTATCTGTTTTTATATATGGCTGGCAATTCCACACACAGTAGCCAACATAAAGCACCATACTCATACATGCTCTATTCACACTCTTAGCCTGGTCAGCCACAATTGGAAAGGGATAGTTTCATGGACCACCATATACCATATTTGATGGCTCATAAGATGCATCTTTTCTCTCCCCCACAAAAAAAAAAAATAAATAAATAAATAAATATAAATGAATAAATAAATAAATAAATAAAAAATCTCAGAAAATGAGCCTGCGTACTATGAGGCCAAGGTTCAGCATTGAAGCACTGGTTGGTGGTAAGATTGTAGTAACAGGGACTCTAAAATCAAACCCCCAGACATCTTCGCACAGGTAAACATTGATATTACACCACAAAACAACTCTTTCTTTCAAGGGAACAATATATAACAGGTCATACTTATTGCAAATTCACACAGAATGACACCAATTAAGAATATGCCTAAGTGACCACTCACTATGCATTGTATGTACCATAACAAACAAGTGGTTAGTGGTCTTGATCTTGACACAGGCAATCTTCACTGCATTCTTTACAGTGTGATGACCTTACTCCTTGAGGAAAGACTCACTTTCATATAATTAATATTGCACCTATCTTTTCACATTCTTACCTTGCATACATGTAAAAAAAAATGACGATAAAAATAAAAAATTCATGATTATTAGCCCTGTAGTCTCTCAGTCAGTGCCAAAGCCATATACCAGGTACATGTTTACATCTCATAGCAGGATTGGTAAGTAGGCTACCATAAAATATCAAAATTTTGAAATGCAAAATATTGGGGTCTAATAATGATTTAAATGCATGTCAGTCTTCAAATATCAGGTGAAATCCTTCACTTCATATTCAAAACTTAAATCTGCTCATTTCTTTTTTTTTTTTTTCAATGTCTGCCAAAACTGGGTGCATCTTATGAGCCATCAAATACAGTTATAGTTTACAATATTCTTTATTTCTATTCTTATACAACTTAATGATCTCAAAACTATTCCCTAAATCTTTCTGTATTGTTTCTATGAAACTGCGTTTTTTTTACTCCATCATTATTTTTTATTTCCTTTCTTGTATGACTAAAGTCTTTCCCCACAATTAAAAAATACAGGCTGGCATTGTAATCAACTAAACAAGTTACATATTATTTTTTTATTTATGAAACCAACAGTTGTGAACAAACCTTACTTCCATTATAATAAAAAAAAAATTAAAGAGGGAAAGCATACACTTGTCATAGACCTTTCAAACACATCTTCCTGACACTAACCTTACACAAGATCTCAAGGAGGGAAGAAAGAGTCAGACTGGGGCGGGAAAAGTCATTATATTGGCCACAGCCATGCACAAGACTGGCCCGGACGAACTGACCAATCACAATGGCAACGCTGGCCCCAATCTGTGGGTCCGAGTGGCTGTGGAAGCGAAGAACATCATCCAAGTGTTGTTGAAGCTCTGAAATACACAAAGGGCAATTTACCATTCACAGTTCTTAAACACGTATCTGGTTTAATTTGAATTTTCTACATTACATGAGTGGCAGTAAACATAAGGCTTGAGAAAGAGTGAGAGTGACTCCTAGTTTAGTCAAGTCCAATCTATGAGAGTATTTACACCATATCATTTCCTTCTATGACTTCTGCTCCTTAGCCACTTGCCACTGGAAGTTAAAAAATGTGTGTTACTGATATCAGTCACAGGCAGTAAATTACCTAATTTCTATATAGAAATATAATTTTCTCTCTCTCTCTCTCTGCACAAAATAAGAAATAAAAGACAAACATCTGCTAACCAAATTCTTCTGTACTCCAACATGTCTGTGTTGAGATGTGCACATGTGTGAAATACTGCAAGAAGACCTAAATAAGATCTGGGAATGGAGTAAAAAGTGGGAAACGGAATTCAATGTGAAAAGCCATGTCATGGAAATGGCAAAGAGTGAAAGATGACCCGTGGGAATCTATAAGATGGGAGATGGAGTACAACTGGAGAAAGTAAAAAAGGAAAAGGACTTAGGAGTGGCAATGAAAGAAAACAATCAACCAGTAAGCCATATTAATAGAATTTTTAGAGAAACATAATTTTCTAAGGAATATTGGAGTAGCATTTCACTACATGGACAAAGAAATGATGAAGAAATTGATAAGTACTATAATAAGACCCAGATTGGAATATGCAGGAGTAGTGTGGACCCCTCATAAAAAGAAACACATAAGGAAATTGGAGAGACTACAAAAAATGGCTACAAGAATGGTTCCAGAATTTGAAGGGATGACATATGAGGAGAGACTAAAGGCTATGAATCTACCAACCCTGGAACAAAGAAGGGAGAGAGGAGACCTGATACAAGTTTATAAATTGATCAATGGAATGGACCAAGTGGATAATGAGAAACTGATCCTGAGAGAAGAATATGACATCTGAAGCACAAGATCGCATAGTAAAAAGCTGAGAAAGGGAAGATGTCTGAGAGATGTTAAAAAATATAGTTTCCCGCAAAGATGTATTGAGACGTGGAACAGTTTAAATGAAGAAGTAGTGTCTGCGACAAGTGTGCATACTTTTAAAGTAAGATTGGATAAGTGTAGATATGGAGACGGGGCCACACGAGCATAAAGCTCAGGCCCTGTAAAACTACAACTAGGTAAATACAACTTGGTAAATACACTCACACAAATGCTCACACATTCAACAAAATACACACACACACACACACATCCCGTATCAGAGCATTGATGCATGGAACAAACTGAGCGTGGATGTGGTGTGTGCGGCGAGTGTCAGTCAAATGAAGGAAAAATTGGACAAGTGTGGACAAAGAGACAGGACATAGAGAGCTACGGCTCGGGCCCTGTAATCACAAATAGTTAAATACAAATAGGTAAATACACAAAATGGAATGCATTGAATAATGGATTCCATTTTGCAGCACATAGTGTACATAACTTTAGAAAAAAATTTGATAAATGGAGATATGGAGACAGGACACTATGAGCCCCGCTCGAACCCTGTACAATACAATTAGGTAAATACACACACATTTTGAAAATTTTTTCCTGATATTCAATGGAGGAACATTATGGTTAATACAGGGGAAATATGAAATATTCCTACTGAAGTATAACAAATGAGTGAAGAAATATGTACTTATTTATAGAGTAAAGAAAAGTATACACACTTGGAACAATGCCAGATGTATAGAAGCTATAAAGGCAAAAGATAAAGCTTGGGAGAAACTCCACAAGCAGAGAAATGAAAATAAGAGACAGCAGTATATGGATGCAAGAAATTAATATATTAGAGTAAGGAGAAAAGAAGAAAGAAACTTTGAGAAAGATGTGGTGCGAAGAAGCGAAGATGAACCCAAGCTTTTCTACAAGTTTATAAATGGTAAGATGAAGAATAAGGAAACAATAGAAAAAGTAATTAAAGGAGGGAAGACATACCAAACAGAAAAGAGAATGAGTGAAATAATGAATGCATTTCAAAACTATGTTCACTGAATAAGACAAATTTGCAGAACCAAATAGGACATTGCATTGCTGAGGTTTACAGGAAATGATAGTGCACAAAGAAGATATTGGAAGACTACTAGATAATTTGGATGTCAGAAAAGCAATGGGGTCGGATGGTGCATCAGGCTGGGCGCTAAAATAATATAAAGAGCAGCTATTAGATTCAATTTGGAAAATTGTTACAAGTTCATTAAAAGAAGGTAAAATACCACTGGAATGGATGAGAGCCAACATAATCCCTATATTCAAAGGAGGAAAGTCAACTGAGCCATTAAATTACAGACTGGTGTTACTTACAAGTGTTGTGGGGAAGATATGTGAAATTGTTATCAAAGAAAAATGGTTTAAACATCTGGAAGAAGAACAAGTTATATTGAACAGACAATTTGGGTTTAGGACAGGATGGTCATGTGTGTCGAACTTACTAAGTTTCTACTCATGAATAATAGGACAGGAGAACAGAGATGAATGGGTGGACATGGTATACCTGGACATAAAAAAGGCTTTTGAAAAAGTCCCTCATGGCAGGCTACTTTGGAAGTTTGAGAGCATAAGTAAGATATTTGGATTAGCATATAAAATGTTGACTAATATTAGAGTGGCATTTCAATTCACGGATGTAGATATGATGAAAAAAATTATCACAAGAATGATACGTCCTAAGCTGGAATATGCAGAAGTGGTGTGGTCACTGAACTCTAAAAAAGATATAAGAAGATTAGAACGGATCCAGAAGATAGCTACAAAGATGGTGCCAGAACTAAAGGACCTAATATATGAAGAAAGGTTGAAGGAAATGGGATTGCCAACCTTACAAGATAGAAGAGAATGAGGAGAACTAATAACAATGTATAAAATAGTAAATAGCATTGAAAATATAGACAAGGAAGACCTGGTGCTTGTGACAGAAGATAGAAGTACAAGAAGACATATGAAGAAGATTAGGATGAGGCAGTGTGTGAAGGATATTGGAAAATACAGTTTTCCACATAGAAAGTGGAATGCATTGAGTGATGAAGTTGTTACAGCACATAATGTGCATAACTTTAAAGAAATATTAGATATGTGCAGATATGGAGACAAGACACTATGAGCCCCACTCAAACCCTGTACAACACAACTAGTTAAATACATCTAGGTAAAAATGCACAGCTCCTGGGAGCTCCTGCTGCCAGGAGCTCCCTCTGGCATTGTGAAGCTGACTTAGACTGTATGTACAGGGGGAAATGGGCCCATAAAGTTGTCCTTTCTCCTAAGTAAGCATGTGCTTACTGGGTGCTGTTTGGAGTGAAAATGGAGGGAGAGACAGATGTAAGTGGTGCTGCCAGACGTTTGGTTTCAAAACATTAGCCATATCTAGAAAACCCAAGATTTATTGAAACACCATTTGGGCTTAGGAGACTGGGAGAAGATAACACTAACAAAGAATTTTCAGGATTCAGAGAGGATAAAGTTAATGTGAGAAGACTGATGAACGTGAAGAGGGAGATGAGATATATGAAGGAAGTGATTTCAAGTATCATGGAAAAAATAAAACAAATTAACAAAAGGAACACTGAACTAAAAGTGAGAATAGAAGAATGTGAGAAAGTAAGAGAAGTAAACCAGGTGATGAAAGAGGAGATAAAGAAACAAAATGGTATATTAATGGCTACATGTTGTGAGTATGAGGAGTCATTAAAAAGCCTACTAGAGAAAATACAGGATGGGGCAGGCAAAGTGGAAAATAAAATGGGTGAGATCAAATTGGAGGAATTAAGAAAGGCCTGGAAAAGGGAAGAGGAAGAGGAAAAACATAAATTCTAAGAGGTAGTCAAGAGGCATATAGAAGAAAAGACAAAGGACACTGTAATACAAGTAATTAAGGAAAAGGAAGATTTGGTGAGGGACACAGTGAAATGAGGAAATGTTTACTAATTTTGGGGCTGAAGGAAAAAAAACAAAAACATTTAACAAGTTTGTGAGAGAGAGAGAGAGAGAGAGAGAGAGAGAGAGAGAGAGAGAGAGAGAGAGAGAGAGAGAGAGAGAGAGAGAGAGAGAGAGAGAGAGAGAGAGAGAGAGAGAGAGAGAGAGAGAGAGTTGGCAAATGGGTGTTATTAAGTTAGTTCAAGATAGAACTCAGGGGTTAGAACAAGAAGTGGAAGAAGTAATTAGATTGGGAAGGTCTAGTGAAAGGGGAAAGAGACCACTGAAAGTGAGAATGAGATTGCAAGTGGCGGCAGAAGAGATAATGGCAAGAAAAGGAAAATTGGCTGAAGATGCTGAATTTAATGATATATGGATAAAAAGAGTTGTGAACCTGGAAGAGACAGAAAAGGAGAGACTGCTAACAAATGAAGCTAAGGAAAAAAAGGACCGAGATCAAGAAGATGAATCTCTACAGGAGGATTCTAGAAATGAAACTGAAGAAGTGGTGTCTTCAGAAAAAAAGAGGAGGTAATGGAGGAGGCAAGAAATCAAGAGTGACATACAAATATAGATGGGTTGCTGTCCAGTGTGTTGGAGATTAGAGACTACTTGAAGGAGAAAAGACTGAATGTAATGTGCATAGTATAAAACAAAGCTAAGGGAGGAGGTCCATGTTAGCTTTAAGGAAGAGGGATATAAAAGTTGGAGAAAGGACAGAAAGGGAAAAGGGAAAGGAGGAATGCCAATAATGGTTGGTTATAATATATGTGTGGAGTAAGTGCAATATGGTGATGGCATGGTGGAAGTAATGGAAGTAACGATCAAGACAGAAGAAATGAAAAAAAGGAGAATCATAGTCACATATGTGCCACCGAAGACAAATACATGGAGAACTGAAGAACAAAAGGAAATGCAAGAAGAGGTGATTAAATGCTTAGATATGATAAGAAGAGATGGAAAAATACTGTTAGCAGGAGACTTCAACTGCAAAAGAGTAAACTAGAGAGAGATGGAAGTAATGGGTAATGTTGGATCACGGAGCGAGGAGATGTTACAGTTAACTATGGTGAATAAACTGGTTCAGTAGGTGGAAGAAACAACACGGTACAGAGGTGAAGAGGAACCATCATTGCTTGACCTAGTAGTCACAAAGAAACCAAAGCCCACTCCTATAACTCAATATCAGAATCCAATGGGAAGAGGTGACCATGTAACATTAGAATTAGAAATGCAAGGGTGGTAAGTACTAAGATAGAGGGAGGACTACAAAAAGGAGAGATTAAATTATGCAAGAGCAAATTTTGAAAAGTTAAGACAATCTTTTGGTGGCACAGAATGGAGGAACATTATGAACAGCAAGGCAGTACAGGGGAAATATGAATTATTGAAGCAGAATTCTAACGAACTAATTTGGGAAATGGTTACAAGCTCATTAAAGGAAGGGAGAGTATCACTGGAGTGGAAGAGAGCTAACATAATCCCAATATTCAAAGGAGGAAGGTCAACTGAACCATTAAAATACAGACCAGTGTCACTTACAAGTGTTGTGGGCACAATATGTGAAATTGTTATCAAAGAAAATGGGTTAAATATCTGGAAGAAAAACAAGTTATATCAAACAGACAATTTGGGTTCAGGACAGGCCCCCTTGTGTTAGGAGACACAAAGGAAAACATTCAGTGAGGTCACAGCTCATTTACTGATATGTTTGCAACACCTCCTGATGCAACTGGAAGAATTCATGACTATAACTAAACTGAATAAAAGAGAAAAAAAAAAAAACATAAAGGACTCAAACCCTCTATATTAATATTACAAATAGGTATACATACACACTCACACACTCACCAGCTTCTCCTACAGCATCATTGAAGAGTGGCAGTGACAAGATGGAGGGTAAGACCATCCCTGCCAGACCGACACAATTCAGGGCCAACACCTTGACACTGACCCTCACTGTACGGTCAGGCACCAGTGACCCCAGGTGACCAGACAGAAGAAAGGATGAGGTCAGGTAACGAGCTAGATATTTCACAGGCATGTCCTCATCCAAAAAGGATCCAATAGACCCATTTGCCTGCAGGAGAGAGAAAAAAAGAGTAGCAACACAAATTTAGAGAGCGAGAGAGAGAGAGAGAGAGAGAGAGAGAGAGAGAGAGAGAGAGAGAGAGAGAGAGAGAGAAAGAGAAAATAAAACCAATATTGAAACCAGCCACTAATTCATTTAAAGTTATTACTGCTACTATACAAAATGTACAATCACCTTTGAAGCAAACAAACAGTCAAAAATGTACAATACATATGGAAAACCAGCTAGGGAAAGATAATAACTTTAAAAAAAGTCACTGAGAAACACAGGTATTCTGCAATGTATGATTGTAATTATTTCTGAAAATTCACTCATAATGTAAATGATTGTTAAATAAATAGACTTAAAACTGAATACAAAAGACAGTATTGCATTCCTAGACCTATCTATGTCCCCTCTAGAATAAATGATTATCATGAAATATATGTAAATACAGTTATTGTATAAAGTTATAAAATATGTACATGTTATGAAAACAAAACAAACAAAAGAATAAAGCAATGAAATTAAGAGAATTAGAAATAATCTTTGTACTTAAATCCCATTATAGTGTTGTGTATCTCCATATAGGTGCCCTTTAAACCCATCAAAATCATAAAGTATCATATGTAAATACATTATTGTCATTTTGTTGAACATCTGCCTGTTCAAAACTTCTCCAGTTGACCACAACAAAGAGATCTCTATATTTTCCAATACCAGCTCTCCCATATCTAAATCTCTATACCTTATAATCTTCATCCATTGTATTTTCATCTTTCAAATGAAACTCTATCAAGACATGGTCACTTTTACCTGAAAAATTTCCATACTGCATAGTTTCAATAATTTCCATGTCCTTGTGTGTGTGTGTGTGTATTTACCTAGTTGTATTTACCTAGTTGTAGTTTTACAGGGCCTGGGCTTTATGCTCGTGTGGCCCCGTCTCCATATCAACACTTATCCAATCTTACTTTAGAAGTGTGCACACTCGTTGCAGACCCTACTTCTTCATCTAAACTGTTCCACGTCTCAATACATCTCTGCGGGAAACTATATTTTTTTTTATATCTCTCAGACATCTTCCCTTTCTCAGCTTTTTACTATGCGATCTTGTGTTTTGGGTGTCATATTCTTCTCTCAGGATCAGTTTCTCATTATCCACTTGGTCCATTCCGTTGATCAATTTATAGACTTGTATCAGGTCTCCTCTCTCCCCTTCATTGTTCCAAGGTTGGTAGATCCATAGCCTTTAGTCTCTCCTCATATGTCATCCCTTCAAGTTCTGGGACCATTCTTGTAGCCATTTTTTGTAGCCTCTCCAATTTTTTTATGTGTTTCTTTTTATGAGGGGTCCACACTACTCCTGCATATTCCAATCTGGGTCTTATTATAGTATTTATCAATTTCTTCATCATTTCTTTGTCCATGTAGTGAAATGCTACTCCAATATTCCTTAGCAAATTATATGTTTCTCTAAAAATTCTATCAATATGGCTTACTGGTTGATTGTTTTCTTCCATCGTCACTCCTAAGTCCTTTTCCTTTTGACTTTCTCCAGTTCTACTCCATCTCCCATCTTATAGATTCCCACAGGTCGTCTTTCACTCTTTCCCATTTCCATGACATGGCTTTTGTTCACATTGAATTCCATTTCCACTTCTTACTCCATTCCCAGATCTTATTTAGGTCTTCTTGCAGTATTTCACAATCCTCCTTTTGCTTTATAACTCTGCACAGTTTCGTATCATCCATAAACAAATTTATGTAGCTGTTCACTCCTTCTGGCATGTCGTTAATATAAATGAGGAAAAGTACTGGTGCCAATACTGACCCCTGTGGCACTCCGCTTTCTACTGCTCTCCACTTGGACTTCATATCTTTAACTACCGTCCTTATTTCTCTCCCCCTCAAATAATTTTCTATCCATCTCAATGTGCTTCCTTTTAAGCCACCCTTCTCCTCTAACTTCCACAGTAATCTTGCGTGTGGCACTTTGTCAAACGCCTTTTTTAAATCCAAATAGATGCAGTCAACCCATCCTCTCTCTCTTGTACTCTATCAACTATTCTAGAATAGAAACTCAATAAATTAGTTACACAAGACCGTCCTTTTCTAAAACCAAATTGGCTATTTGATATTAATTTGTTGTCTTCAAGGAACTCGATCCATTGTTTCTTTATTATTCTTTCACACATCTTGCATATTACACTAGTTAGTGATACCGGTCTGTAATTTAAAGGTTCTTCTTTCCTTCTGCTCTTATATATGGGAACCACCTCAGCTCTTTTCCATTCTACTGGCACTGTTCCATTTTCTATTGAGCATTTTATGATGTTGTATATAGGACTTGCTAGTTCTTCCCTACATTCTTTCAGTATTCTGCCTGAGACTTCATCCGGTCCCATTGCCTTCTCTTCATCCAGTTCCTTCATTAACTCTTTTATTTCAAGCTTGGTTACTTTAATCTCTTTCATATAGATTGTCTCTCTATTACCCTGTGGCCTCTCAAATTTGGATTCTTTAGTAAAGACCTCCTGGAATTTTTATTTAATAGTTCTGCCATACTTTTTGGGTCTTCCACCATCCCGTTCTCTCCTTTTAACCTTTCTATTGTTTCTTTTTGCCTAATTTTTCCATTTATGAATCTATAGAACAATTTTGGTTGCTCCTTACATTTTTCGACAATATCTTTTTCGAAGTTCTTTTCCTCTTCCTTCCTCACCTTAACATATTCATTTCTCGCTGCCTTGAAGTTTTCCTTGTTTGTTGGATTCCTATTTCTCCTCCACCTTTTCCATGCTCCATCTCTTTTCTCCTTTGCCCTAGCACACCTTGCATTAAACCAATCTTTCTTTCCTTCTTCTTTTGGTCTATATTTTGGGACATATTCCTGACTCCTGTTTTGTATATTTCCAAAAATAAGTTATATTTGTCTTGCATTGTCTCTGAGTTTTCCATCTCCTCCCAGTCTACGTTTTAAAATAGTTCTTGAGATTCTCAATATCAGCCTTTCTGTAATTTAATCGGTCTCCTTTGTATGAATCGTCTCTATCTTCCTTTCCTTCTTCTATATCTATTTCTAATATTGCATGGTCACTCTTTCCCAATGGGCACTTATATCTTATATCGTCATTCATTTGTATACCCTTGTAAAAACTAGGTCCAATCTCGCCGCTCGTCGTTTCCTCTGAATCTTGTGCATTCCTTTACTCTCTGGTCCATCATATTGTCTATCATTAGGTTCAAGAATCTTTCTCCCAGGCTTCTTCCCCATACCACTTTCATAATTTTCCCAGTCCACTTCTTTACAGTTGAAATCTCCTACTAATATCACTTTTCTCCTTTCTTTAACGATTCTCATTAGACTCCTTATTGTGTCATCTATCATGTCTTTATATTCTTGATTGGTCCATGAATTTGTTTTGGTGGCACATATGTTACAATGATTGTTAACTCTTTTTTATTAATATGCATCTTAATATACAATACTTCTGCTTTTCCTTCCCCACATTCCACTTGGTTGATCACTATCTCCTTCCTTAACATTATCATGACTCCTCCTCCTCCTTTACCCACTCTGTCTCTTCTCCATACATTATACCTATTATCCAAATCTATTATGATTGCCTCATTTAGTTTTGTTTCAGCCAGGCATACAATATCTGGATTTTCTTTCCTTATGTAATCTCTTAATTCTAATTTACTTGATAAAACCCGTCTGTGTTCGTATACATCATTTTTAGTCTTTTGCCTTTATCATTTTAGTTAAACTTGTTCCACTTTTTCTCTTCCTTCTCGTTTATATACCATTTCCTTATCCTGTCTCCTAGAATTCTCCAAAAATGCCTTCTTCTCCTCTTCTGACCTTTCATTATTCTTTTCCTTACTGCTGCTGCCAGTTCATTGTATCTCTTCCTTTCTTCCTCATTTCTATTTTTCTTTATATAGATATCCTTACAGCCTTCTGTTTCTCTAAGTTTTGTTGTTCTATATAATATTTCTTCTGTTGCTGCTTGTGATTTTAGTAGTATTTTAATTGGTCTCGTTTTTCCTTCTTGATATGGTCCCATTCTGTTTATTTCTTCTACTTCCTCTTCCAAGTTCTGCCTATCTTCGTCATTAAGATTCTTCAGTAGGTCTTTGACTGATTTCATTTCTTCTTTTCTCTTTTTGGTCTATATTTTATATTTTTTCTTTTATTCCAAATACGACTACACTCTTCTTTTTTCTGCAATTTCTCTAACTAGATTTTCTTTTGTCTTGAGGACTCCTATCATTTTGTTTGTCATATTTTCTTCTTTTTCTTTAAGTTGTTCTTGAATCACCTCCTGAAAATCGGCCTTATCTTTCTTATCTTGGACTCTCCATGCTTGTACTTCTTTTTTAATCACGTTCTGTACTCTTTCCTCTTCCTTGTTTACTAGATCTTTCAGCTTCTCCTTTTCTTTCTCGGCTTTACCGAGTCCTTCTTCCATCTGCTTCTTGTAGTTAGCTACTTCCTTTTTTAGTTCTTCGTTTTCCGCTCTTAGCCTAGCTTCATTTTCTTCCACTTTTCTTATCCTTTCTCTCAGTTTTATAAACTCCATTTCCTGTTCTTTATTCTCTTTCATTTCCATCTTCTCCTTTATCAGTTTATCTAGTTTACATTCAATACTGAACACTCTCTTAAGTAGTGAAGTTGTCGTCGTATCAAACCCTTCGAATCGAATACGCGTTCTCCCTCACCGACATAGTCATCATCAGCCCCTTCTCTATTTTCATGTCTGCATTTGGATGGAATATCTTTTTCACTCATTATTCCTTACTAATTGATTTCATGGAGGAGTCCACACTACCTGCCCAGGCCACTGTAAATACTATACAACAGGTGTAGTGAAGATCAGCTGATCGTCGGAACTGCGCCAGTGCGTCTGCTCTCAACCGTGTCTCTCAAATGTGTGTGTGTGTGTGTGTGTGTGTGTGTGTGTGTGTGTGTGTGTATTTATCTTGTTGTAGTTATTTAGTTGTATTGTACAGGGTTCGAGCAGGGCTCATAGTATCCTGTCTCCATGTCTCCATATATCCAATTTTTCCTTGAAGTTATGCACATTATGTGCTGTAATAACTTCATCAATCAATGCATTACACATTTCCACTGTTCTATGTGGAAAACTGTATTTTCCAATATCCTTCACACACTGACTCATCCTGATCTTCTTCACATATCCTCTTGTCCTTCTCGCTTCTTCTGTCACCAGCACCAGGTCTTCCTTGTCAATATTTTCAATGCCATTTACTATTTTATACATTGTTATCAGTTCTCCTTGTTCTCTTCTATATTGTAAGGTTGGCAGTCCCATTTCCTTCAGCCTTTCTTCATTTATTAGGTCCTTTAGTTCTGGCACCATCTTTGTAGCTATCTTCTGGATCCGTTCTAATCTTCTTATATCTTTTTTAGAGCTCAGTGACCACACCATTGTTGCATAGGACATATCATGCTTGTGATAATTTTGTTCATCATATCTTTGTCCATGAACTGAAATGCCACTATAATATTAGTCAACATTTTATATGCTAATCCAGATATCTTACTTATGTGTTTTTGAGGGTTCAGATTTTCCTGTATAATTACTCTCAGATCTTTTTCCTCTTTAATCTTCATTATTTGTTCCTTTTCCATCAGATAGTTCCATACCAGTGTTCTCTTACTCTTTTCTGGTTCCATTATGTGACATTTTTTAGCAATGAACTCTAATTTCCACTTCTTACTCCACTTGTAAATTTTGTTTATATCTTCCTGCAGCAGTAAACAGTCATCCCGAGTTTTGATTACTCTTAATAGCTTTGCATCATCAGCAAACAAATTAATATAACTGTTTACCCCATTTTTTATGTCATTTGCATATAACTGCATCATAATGGGGATTACACTGACCCTTGTGGCACTCCACTTATTACTTTACCTGAAGACCTCCAAGTGTGTGTGCATTTGTGTGTATTTACCTAGTTTACTTAGTTGTAGTTTTACAGGGCCTGGACTTTATGCTCGTGTGGCCCCGTCTCCATATCTACACTTATCTAATCTTACTTTAAAAGTATGCACACTCGTTGCAGACACTACTTCTTCATTTACACTGTTCCACATCTCAATACTTCTTTGCGGGAAACTATATTTTTTAACATCTCTCAGACATCTTCCCTTTCTCAGCTTTTTACTATGCGATCTTGTGCTTCGAATGTTATATTCTTCTCTCAGGATCAGTTTCTTATTATCCACTTGGTCCATTCCGTTGATCAATTTATAAACTTGTATTAGATCTCCTCTCTCCCTTCTTTGTTCCAGGGTTGGTAGATCCATAGCCTTTAGTCTCTCCTCATATGTCATCCCTTCAAATTCTGGTATCATTCTTGTAGCCATTTTTTGTAGTCTCTCCAACTTCCTTATGTGTTTCTTTTTATGAGGGGTCCACACTCTCAATCATTCACCCCTTTCACTGGTAAACTCTGGAACTCCCTCCCTGCATCTGTATTTCCGAATTCCTACAACTTGTCTTCTTTTAAGAGGGAGGTATCGAGGCATTTGCTCCCCTAATTCTTGCTGACGGTTTTAGCACTTTTTGCTCATTTCTAGAGCCAGCACTCAAGTGGGCCTTTTTTAACTTTCTTTTTTTTTGCAAGACTCCTTATTGTGTCATCTATCATGTCTTTATATTCTTGATTGGTCCATGAATTTGTTTTTGGTATGGCACATATGTTACAATGATTGTTAACTCTTTTTTATTAATATGCTTCTTAACATACAGTACTTCTGCTTTTCCTTCCCCACTTTCCACTTGGTTTACCACCATCTCCTTACTTGACATTATCATGACTCCTCCTCCTCCTTTACCCACTCTGTCTCTCCTCCATACATTATACCTATTATCCAAGTCTATTTTGATTTCCTCATTTAGTTTTGTTTCAGCCAGGCATACAATATCTGGATTTTCTTTATTTATGTAATCTCTTAATTCTAGTTTACTTGATAAAAACCCCATCTATATTCGAATACATCATTTTTAGTCTCTTGCCTTTATCATTTTTAGTTAAACTTGTTCCACTTTTCTTCTTCCTTCTCTTTTATATACCATTTCCTTATCCTGTCTTCTAGAATTCTCCAAAAAAAATGCCTTTTTTTTCCTCTTCTGACCTTTCATTATTTTTCTCCCGTACTGCTGCCGCCAGTTCGTTGTATCTCTTCCTTTCTTCCTCATTTCTATTTTTCTTTATATATATATATATATATATATATATATATATATATATATATATATATATATATATATATATATATATATATATATATCCTTGCAACTTTCTGTTTCTCTGAGTTTAGTTGTTCTATATAATATTTCTTCTGTTGCTGCTTGTGATTTTAGTAGTATTTTAATTGGTCTCGTTTTTCCTTCTTGATATGGTCCCATTCTGTTTATTTCTTCTACTTCCTCTTCTAAGTTCTGCCTATCTTCGTTGTTTAGATTTTTTAGTATGTCTTTGACTGATTTCATCTCTTCTTTTTCTCTTCTTGGCCTATATTTTATATATTTTTCTTTTAATCCAAATATGATTACACTCTTCTTTTTTCCGCAATTCTCTAAATAGATTTTCTTTTGTCTTGAGGACTCCTACCATTTTGTTTGTCATATTTTCATCTCTTTCTTTTAGTTGTTCTTGAATCACCTCCTGAAAATCATCCTTATCTTTCTTATCTTGGACTCCCCATGTTTGTACTTCTTTTCTAATCATGTTCTGTACTCTTTCCTCTTCTTTGTTTAATAGATCTTTCAGCTTCTCTTTTTCTTTCTCAGCTGTGTGCGTGCATGCGTGCGTGTGTGTGTGTGTGTGTGTACACTCATCACCACAACTCTTGCTCCTTTTCTCCCATCCTCACTCAAGTTTTAGCTGCTGCCAACAAACATTCTGCCTCATTTACTGATGTTTAAGGCATGGATTCCTCTTAGTACTACCATTCTAGTAGTGTGTATTGTGCGCCAAAAGGAAATTTACTCCAGATGATAGCAACCTCCAAGCATCTCAGCCAGCTAGTGAATCAACCTGGCCAGCCACTCCCAGGCTCCTTCTAAACTCCTCTTTACCCTACTACCCACCAATAACTCACACTATCACAGGTTACATAACTATTTTAGTCACCATTATTATCATTATGACCATTATTTTACTATATTATTATTATTATTATCATTATTATTATTATTATTATTACTATTACCATTATGATTATTAATATTTTTATAATCATTATTATCATTATCAATATAATTATTAGTTTATGTTGCTGATGTAGTTTTAATTGCGGCGTAACCCAAAATTAATATTTACGGTACCATGCCATGATTTACCTTGTATTTTATCAAATAAAACTGTTGATTTTTTTCATGATAAAGTGAGATTTCCCACTTTGTCATGTAAAAATAGTTAAGGTCCAATGACAAATGTGTAAAAGTTAAAGGGAGATAACTTAACCATGGAAAAATTTATGGTTCATATCTATCTATACCTTATTAAACAATAATGACAGCAATAATAAATAAAGCAAAGAGAGAAAGGAAAAGAAAGAACACATTTAGAAACATGAGAATCTGTAAAAGTTAAGTCATTCATCTTGCCTTATCAAATGAGACTTGCTTCTCCTCCAGTGACTTGTTCTGAGCAAAGGTAGCCATGCGAGGAGGGTGCTTCCTCTTCTCCCACCCACCACTGTGCTTCTCATCCCCACTCAGGTTGATCTCTCCTCGGCCAAAGAGCAAGGATGTGTCTGAAAGGAGGAAGCAATGACTACAATGTTTTTTTTTTCTAAATGTGTGTCTGTATTTACCTGGTAGTATTTACCTAGTTGTATATTACATGGTTCGAGCAGGACTCATAGTGACTTGTCTCCATATCTACTTCTATCCAACTTTTCCTTAAACTTGTGCACACTTTCTGCATCTAAAAAATCTCTTCACTGAATCCATTCCAGATGTCCACTGTCCTATATGAAAACTAAATTTCTTAATGTCCCTCATACACTGATTTTTCATGATCTTGGAGTATCCTCTTGTTCGTCTATCTTCATCCTTCATCAGTGATACCAGACTTTGTCTACCTATCTTAGCTTATACCTAGCTTATACATAGTTATTAGATCTCCTCTTTCCTGTCTATCCTTCAAAGTTGGTAGTTCTATTTCCTTCAGTCTATCTTCTTAGGGAAGATCATTTATTTCTGGCACCACCTTTGTAGCGGTCCTTTGGATTCTTTCTAGTTTCCTGATGGCCTTCTGCCTGTATGGTGACCACACTATACAGGTGTCAGACATCAGACTGAGGAAATGGTATGTCTGAGAAGGGGAAGAAATACACTAAGAGTTATGCATACAAACATTAACGTATTGATTTCGGGAATGCTAGAAGTGAGAGATATAATGGAAAAAAGACCAGATATAGTGTGCATACCAGAAACAAAATTAAGTGAAGATGCCCAAGTAAATTTTAGAGAACAGAGATATAATGTTTGGAGGAAGACAGAAGCAGAAAAGTAGGAAGAGTATCGATAATGGCTCGGAAGGATACATGTATATGTGGAGGAGGTACAGTATGGAGATGGACTGGCCAAGGTTTTGGGCATAACAATAAGGTCCAGTGGGAGGGAAAGGAGGAGTACCATAGTAACATATGTGCCAACTGAAGACTAATACATGGAGGCTTGATGTACATTAAGAAATGCAAAATGAAGTGCTAAATTGCCTGGATAATATGTTAAGAAAGGACAGAAGAATGATACTTGTTGGAGATCTAAACTGCAAACATGTAAATTGGGAATAAATGGATGTAAACAGTCATGATGGACATCAGGGGGAAAGAAGTGTTAAAACTGGCAATGGTAAACACATTGGACTAATGGGTGAAGGACTACACAAGGTATAGAAGGGAAGAAGAACCATCTATGCTGGATTTGGTATTCACAAAAAAAACAGAGCCTTGTCCAACAATCAGATATCTTAGCCAAATGAAAAAGTGATCATGTGGTTCTAGAGAGTGATTTAGAGGATCAGAAAATTTTGAAATGTAATGAGGGATACAAACAAAAAAAAGATTGAATCACGCCAAGTCAAATTTTGAAAGAATAAGAAATTACTTTGGCAGTACTGATTGGAAGGAAACCATGAAAGGCAAGACAATTCAAGAGAAGTATGATATATTCCCGAATACAGAGTAAAAGATAGCAAACACACATGGTATAATGGTATATGTGCAAAAGCTAAAAAGTGTAAGGATGCAGCTTGGAAAAAAATTAAGACTTAAAGTAATGGAATGAAGTAAATAAGAGCAGTATAAAAAGGCAGAGAACAAATACACTAGAATAAGAAGGGAGGAGGAGAGAAATTTTGAAAAGGATGTAGTGAAAAGATGTGAATAGGAACCCAATCTTTCTTATAAATATATAAATGGAAAAATGACAAACAGAAAGACCATCACCAAGTTAAGTAAGGGAAATAGGATATATGAAACAATGGAAAAAAATTGTGAAATTATGAATGAGAGCTTTAAATCAGTATACTTTATGAAGAGGGAGATTTCACAGAACCAAACAATCAAGTGCCACAAGATTAAGAAACGTTGTTGTGCATAAACAGAAAATTAGTAAACTACTAGAAAAGGTGGATGTAAGAAAGGCAATGGGGTGAGATGGAGTATCAGGATGAACACTGGATGAAAAACTACTTAACAGATGGGGAAATGAGAACATTGATAAGATACAACCCATCAAGTTAGAGCACAGTTACTCGTGGCATATCACAGGATTCAGTGCTGGCACCAATAATGTCCTGAATATATATGTATTAACGATATACAAGAAGGTTTGAGTAGCTACATAAATTTTATTGCAGATGATGCAAAACTTTTGAGGGTAATAAAGAACATCAAGGACTGTATGGAATTGCAAAAGGTATTTGCAAGATTTGGGAATAAAGCCAAAAGTGGAAATTAATAATTAATACCAGGGAATGCCGTGTGATAGAAATGGGTAAAAGTAATAGAACACAACATGGGAATACAAAATGGGAGAGGAGGTTAAAATGAAAAGGAGGGAAGAGAAAGACTTGGGAGTGATTATACATCCTGACTTCAAAAAGATACATAAGTGGGTTATTTGCTCCAACATACAAGATACTAACAAATATCAGGATGGCATTCAATTATATGGAGAAAAGTTCTGTTGACCCTTGCTAACTTCGATAAATAAAAGGAAAGGTTGGTCCGACAAACGCGAATATCCAACTTATACGAATTCCTCCCTCCCTCCACACACAATAAAAGTACAGTATTTATTTATCTAATTTTGGGGGGATTTAAAATTTTGGGATTACATTTGCCTCTCTGAAGCCTTCAGACCAAATGGTGTACGTACTTTGTTTTTTGATAATCAAATATCCTTCCCACCAAGAAACCATTTTTAAATGTCTTGTGCGGTTGTGTCAAAGCATGACTCACACCCTTCACAGTGTGTGGCCAGGCATCAGAAATAACGTCCTTACAGTCATAAATTGATGACAATTATAATCAGAAGCTTTAAGAAGAGAAGACAACAAGAAACAAACAAGTAAACAAACATATCACTGGTAGACAGCTAAACTTTGAATCCTTGCCTCCCCTCTCCCCTCTGTCATGCATGTTATCTCCCCATCCAAGACACTCCCTTCACCCCACGCCTCACTGCTACACTTCTCCACCATCTCTCTATATCATAAGACTGCTATTATCTTTTCAAACACTGTTTTTTTCTCACTACCTTCATACAACTCTCACAATAACACATTTACAAAAGCTGGACCAGATGAGTAACAAATACTTAACTCTATCATTATCTCACTTCAACACACTAATAATGACTCAGAGTAAAATAGCAGATTGCTGTGACACTGCTGATGGCGCCTTCCCAACTCTCACATATGAAAGAATAACATTTTCTAGAGAAGAGAAGATCTGGTGTGTTATCATTTTATCATGCTCCAAGAAGTCACTGTTGTATACACAATCACATGTGAAAATTTCATGTCAATCAGATGAATGCAAATAGCAAAACAAGGACAAAATTATGAAAAATCAAAATTGGTATAAACTTTGACTGACTTTTGTTTGATATCATTTTCAACTACAACTAAAATGCAACTTTTTGTTGGAATTAAATTTTTTTAAATGTCACTAGAAAACAAAATTCAAGAAAGAAAAAAAAAAAAAAAAAAAATCACAGCGGGCAGCTCAACTCAAGACTTTAGTCCCTGGGTCAGTCAGAGCCTGACTTATCAAGATATCCAAGTTATTAGGATCCAAGTTATCGAGGTTCAACAGCACGATGAAAAGATCATAACCACTATGATAAAACCTAGACTAGAATATGCAGCAGTGGTGTGGTCACCGTACATGCAAAAGGACATCAGAAAACTAGAAAGAATCCATAGGACTGCTACAAAGGTGGGCCCAGAAATAAAGGATCTTCCCTATGAAAAAAGACTGAAGGAAATGGATCTACCAACTTTGAAAGTTAAATGGGAGAGAGGATATCTAATAATGATGTCGAAGTTAATATACCTTATTGAAAAGATAGATAGACAAGACCTGGTATCGCTGACTGAGGATGGAGATAGACAAACAAGAGGACACTCAAAAGATTATGAAAAGTCAATGTTTGAGGAACATCAAAAAGTTTAGTTTCCTACATAGGACGGTGGACATCTGGAATGGCTTGAGTGACGACATTGTAAAAGCAGGAAGTGCGCATAAATCTAAAGAAAAGTAATGGTATGGGAGAAGAAGCCTGGGGAGAAAGATTTCTGAACCTAATGATAGATAATGATGGACCAAAGAGTAAAGGAAAACACAAGATTTAGAGGAAACGATGAGCTGGCAAGATTGGATCTGGTTTTAACAAGGGGAATACAAATGACCGATAATATAAGATATAAGTGCCCATTGGGAAAGAGTGACCATGTAATATTAGATATGGATATAAAGGAGGGAAAGGAAGATAGAGATGATTCATACAAAGAAGATCGATGAAATTACGGAAAGGCCTATATAGAGAACCTCAAGAACTATTTTAGAAATGTTAACTGGGAGGAGATGGAGAATTCAGAGAGGGTGCAAGAGAAATATAACTTATTTTTGGAAATATACAAAACACGAGTCAGGGAATATGTCCCAAAATATAGATCTAAAGAAGAAGGAAAGAAAGATTGGTTTAATGTAAGGTGTGCTAGGGCAAAGGAGAAAAGAGATGGAGCATGGAAAAGGTGGAGGAGAAATAGAAATCCAGGAAATACGGAAAACTTCAAGGCAGCGAGAAATGAATATGTTAAGGTGAGGAAGGAAGAGGAAAAACTATGAAAAGGACATTGTTGAAAAATGTAAGAAGCAACCAAAATTGTTCTACAGATTCATAAATAGAAAAATAAGGCAAAAAGAGACAATAGAAAGGTTAAAAGGAAAGTATGGGATGGTGGAAGACCCAAAAAGTATGGCAGAACTGTTAAGTAGTAAATTTCAAGAGGTCTTTACTAAAGAATCCAAATTTGAAAGGCCACAGGGTAATAGAGAGAGACTATCTATATGAAAGAGATTAAAGTAACCAAGTTAGAAATAAAAGAGTTAATGAAGGAACTGGATGAAGGGAAGGCAATGGGACCAGATGAAGTCTCAGGCAGAATACTGACAGAATGTAGGGAAGAACTAGCAAGTCCTATATACAATATCATAAAATGCTCAATAGAAAGTGGCACAGTACCAGTAGAATGGAAAAGAGCTGAGGTGGTTCCCATATATAAAAATGGTAGGAAGGAAGAACCTTTAAATTATAGACTGGTATCACTAACTAGTGTAATATGCAAGATGTGTGAAAGAGTAATAAAAAAATAATGGATCGAGTTCCTTGAAGACAACAAATTATTATCAAATAGCCAATTTGGTTTTAGAAAAGGTCAGTCGTGTGTAACAAATTTACCAAGTTTCTACTCTAGAATAGTTGATAGAGTACAAGAGAGAGAGGGATGGGTTGACTGTATTTATTTGGATTTTAAAAAAGGCATTTGATAAAGTGCCACATGCAAGATTACTGTGGAAGTTAGATGAGAGGGGTGGTCTAAAGGGAAGCACATTGAGATGGATGGAAAATTATTTGAGGAGGAGAGAAATAAAATCGGTAATTAAAGATATGAAGTCCAACTGGAGAGCAGTAGAGAGTGGAGTGCCACAGGGGTCAGTATTAGCACCAATACTTTTTCTCATATACATAAATGAAATGCCAGAGGGAGTGAACAGCTACATAAATCTGTTTGCAAATGATGCAAAACTGTGCAGAGTTATAAAACAAAAAGAGGATTGTGAAATACTGCAGGAAGACCTAAATAAGATCTGGAAATGGAGTAAGAAGTGGGAGATGGAGTTCAATGTGAACAAAAAGCCATGTCATGGAAATGGGAAAAAGTGAAAGATGACCAGTGGGAATCTATAAGATGGGAGATGGAGTAGAACTGAAGAAAGTAAAAAAGAAAAAGGATTTGGGAGTAACGATGGAAGATAACAATCAACCGGTAAGCCGTAGTGATAGAATTTTCAGGGAGACATAAAATTTGCAAGGAATATTGGAATAGCATTTCACTACATGGACAAAGAAATGATGAAGAAATTGATAAGTACTATAATAAGACCCAGATTGGAATATGCAGGAGTAGTGTGGACCCTTCATAAAAAGAAACACATAAGGAAGTTGGAGAGACTACAAAAAATGGCTACTAGAATGGTACCAGAATTTGAAGGGATGGCATATGAGAAGAGACTAAAGGCTATGGATCTACCAATCCTGGAACAGAGAAGGGAGAGAGGGGATCTGATACAAGTTTATAAATTAATCAACAGAATGGACCAAGTGGATAATGAGAAACTAATCCTGAGAGAAGAATATGACATTCGAAGCACAAGATTGCATAGTAAAAAATTGAGGAAGGGAAGATGTCCGAGAGATGATAAAAATATAGTTTCCCGCAAAGATGTGTTGAGACGTGGAACAGTTTGAGTGAAGAAGTGGTGTCAGCAACGAGTGTGCATAGCTTTAAAGAAAAGTTGGATAAGGAGACGGGGCCACACGAGTGTAAAGCCCAGGCCCTGTAAAACTATAACTAGGTAAATACAACTATTTTCAGTAAAAATGACAAAAGATAGCAACAGAACAGCACAAAGTTTCATGAAGCTATACAGAAGCAAGCAATAGACTGACCTGAAGCAAATGAGCAGCACAGTCAGTAACAAGTGATGCTGAACAAGTCACAGAACAAATGCACGAGCACTAGTTAAATTTTGTGTAAAACGTTGGAGGGATGTTGAGTTGTACATTTTGCAAGGTATACAAATGGCTAGGTTCCTCAGTATAAGAAAACTAGAAAGAAATCAGAGGACAGCAATGAATATAGTGCCAGAATTGAAGAAAAGACTTGCAAAGAGTAACTAGAAGAAATGAGATCAATAACATTGCAAGAGAGAAGAGAAACAGGACTTGACAACTATGTATAAATTAATAAAACAACATGGTAAAGGAAGACAGGCTAGTTTTTGAGATGCATATGGATGAGGGAATAACATGTACAAGAGGAAATATAAAAAGAATAAGAAGAGTAAATATCTCAGTGACATCAAGAAATATGGTTGTCTGTATCAATGCATTGAACTCAGGAAGTGTAAGTGAGGAGGTGGTTACAGCTGCTTGTGTGAGCAAATTCAAAGAAAAACCGGATAACTAAAGATACAGAGACAGGACAAATGAACTTAAGCTCAAACAATGTACAATATACAGCCTGCACAAATTAATTATGCTGCGATGCGACCGAGAGCATTCATTTACTTACTTTCACTTATCCCCCTGCCATCACGGTTGTATAGGATTAGTTGCAATTATTGTACATCTGGCATTTAATTAAGACAATTGGCAACTCAATGAAGTATGTCCTATAGATAAATCAGTCGCATGTTGCATGGTGTGGCAGCAACAAGCACTGATCTCCAGGATTTGAAATTTCCTGTAATTGAGCGTTACATTTCGGATGGTGTCATCCCTCACTAGGAAATGGGGCGTAAGCCAGACTTGAGCCAGGAGACTATCACCCGTATTCATACATTACACAAAGCTCATTATAGCACAAAAGAAATTGAGGATGCAACAGGAGTGTCATCAAGGAGCGTGAGGCGGTGGGTGAAAAAGTGCCGCAAGTGTCCCGATGAAGTAATACCTGTTCATTCAAAATGGCCAGGAAAAGCTAGAAAAGTTAGTAAGCGCACATTAAATGTTATCAAGAGGCAAGTGATGAGTCATCCTACAAACACAGCTCGTGACATTAAACAAAGTAACACAGACTTGCTACAAAATGTGTCATTGAGGAGTGTCTCCCATTACATTCATGACTACTTGGACCTGCCATCGCGCCGTGCAGCACGCAAACCTTTATTAACAGCTCGCCACAAAAAGAACCGCGTCACATTCGCTAAGAATTGTTTGTTGTGGCCACTAGACAAGATTTGAAGTATTCTGTGGTCAGACGAGAGTACTTTCACTGTCACAGGAACACCTTGCAGATATGTTCGTAGACCAAGGGGTGCTGATCGCTATGATCCATGCTACACGGTAAAGTCTCTAAAGCACCCTCCCTCCCTCATGGCATGGGGTGCTTTTTCATACCATGGTGTTGGGAAGCTGGTGTTCTTTGAAAAGGGCGTTAGAGTGAACACAGAAAAATATCTTGATTTGTTGTTTGACAACTTGGAAGACTGTTTTGACACTTGCCATGCAACGGTTTTCATGCAAGATGGCGCTCCATGCCATACTAGTTACCCTGTAAAAGAGTGGTTAGACAATTGTGCCATAGAATATATCCGTGACTGGCCAGCAAACAGCCCAGACTTAAATCCAATTGAAAATCTTTGGTCAATAGTGAAAAAAAGAACTTCGTGAGAAGGACACTAGCACTGTAGCGAAACTCAGGTCTGCGATCACAAGTGTGTGGGAAAACCTCAGTGAAGAGGTTATTCACAAACTTGTGGACTCCGTACCACGACTGCAGGAGTGTAAAAAGAAGAAAGGAAACACAACTAAATACTAGCGGGTGGTAAGTTGTTATTTACTTTTTTTCAGTAGTTTTTTGTTGTGCAAGAGTTGAAATGTTTACATGTTATTGTAGTTGATGCAACGTTACCTAATTCAATTGCGCAGACTGTAACCAGGTAAATATGCACAAGAGAGAGAGAGAGAGAGAGAGAGAGAGAGAGAGAGAGAGAGAGAGAGAGAGAGAGAGAGAGAGAGAGAGAGAGAGAGAGAGAGAGAGGACTGCTACATCATCAGCCACTGTCAAAGTCATTCCCTGACTGTCACATAGCCACAAAATTAATCATCCCTCAAACATGGTGTTAATTGTGTCGGCCAACTCTCACACATTTGACGAAATAGGAAGGTTATAAAATAAAGCAATCGTCTCATAATTTTTTACATGTGTGATAATTTTCAAAGTTTCGCAAAATAAAAAGAGAGTTCAATAGCCTTACAGAGGTCATTACAACCAACAATTGGATATACAAAGGTTCATTATATTGACGGTTTTTACTTACTGTACTTAAGAACATTTGATAAAAATATTTGGATGTTTTTTGAGAGCTGGAAAAGATTAATGGCTTTTCAATTCAATAAGGAAAATTGACTTGACATACAAGTAAATTGAGTTCAGAGTTTTGTCACAGAAAAAATCAAACTCTGAAGTCAAAGTACCAACATAATCAAATGATTTTAAGAATAAAAATTTAGCTTGAGCTTTCCTCATGTTACATTTTCAAATGGTTCTCAATTACAACTTTGCCAGTTATTATCTATTTGCAATACAGTAAGTTCTCCTTATACAGTACTTCGTTATCCCATAAATTCACACATACAGTGTTTGGTAATTGCTAGCCTAAATTCTATTTATGGTAATAAAAATTCACAGATACGGTATCCACTTGTGTTTTGTTCACACCGTACCGTAGTGCCACCACACCACGCGGCCACCTCAACAATCAGTCTCTTACCGCGTTTCCCACTGAACAGAAGTTAAATCCTTATGGCGTGTTTTTTGTGGAGTAAGGGCTGAAATCACTACTGTCCCTTAGCCTCGGGAGGGACATCATCTGATAGAATACGTGGCGAGTGAAAGCTAAATAAAAACATTTTCTATTTCTTTTGTGCAGTACCATACATTTTTCTATATAACTATTTTCATGTATTTTCATGTCTGGGGGTGACTTTTGACGTGCTGGAATACATCCCTATCATTACATGTTATAACGGGGTCGGTATACAGTAATTTTGATTTGCGGTAAGGTTTTCAGGAAGGCATATGTACCGTATAACGAGGACTTACTGTATTTCAAAAACACTTTGTCTTTACAATTTTCATTAAACAAAATATCAATTTTATCACTTTTTTTTCAGTCACTAACAGCATGCACTGTCACTGCAGTCCTATCACAACCAAGGAGAGGCTAAGTCTGAGACAGTCATCAAACTCCTCATGCTTTACATTTTCATAGAATAATTTAATTTAGCCCAGCTGCCCAAATAATGGAAGCTAACAAACACAGAACAAACTTGATATTTAACTTGGAAAAGTAGATAAAGTCCCTTACCTGCAATCTGTCCAATTTCAATGCTGGAATACAGGCCATTCTCATCGTCATCAGCAGCACCCTCTGCTCCAACAGACTCCTTAGCCTCGCCACACCTCCCTTCAACACCAGCAGCCTCTTCACCACCACCTCCACCTCCACCTCCACCTCCTCCTCCTCCTCCCTCACCACCTCCTTCCTCTCCCCCTGCACCTCTGGCACTCTCGTCTTCCACTCTAGTGCTTTCCTCAATGTCAATCTTGCCATCTGGGGTGTCCATGTCCATGCTGACTCTCTCACCCCCAACACCAAAGTCCCCCATTGAGCTCTCCTCCTCGTACAGTGAGGCTGCAACACTGACCTGACCTGTGGGTGGAGAGAGGTGAATTAACAAGGGATCAGAAGATAGAGGTCCATGTTAAAGAATATGTGATAGTATGGGTGATGTTTCATTATCAAGGGATGGAAATGTGAAGAAGAGGGATAAAGGAAGTGTAAAGACTGTGGTGGTGGTAATGGTGGTGGTGAATATCATGATGTTATTGATGATGATGATGATGATGATGATGATGATGATGATGATGATGATGATAGATAGAGAGAGAGAAAGGTGACTCAGGAAAGATAAACATAAGGAAAGTTTGTGGTGTGCTAAGGTAAAAAAAAAAAAAAGTTAAATTAATAAAAGATTAGAATAATAATAACTATTAAGTTGAAATGAAAATCTAGTAAAGATGAATTAAAAATATTGATTTTGTGGAAAATAATAATCATAAGCTGTCATTTGCAAAGATAAAGCTACTACTACAACTATCCTACTATTGCTGTTGCTGCTGCTGCTGCTGGCACTACTACTGGTACCACTTATACCAATACAACCATTTTTATCACCTGTCTCAAATTATATGAAGAATTTTCTTTTTTTTGTGTGTGTGTATGGGAAATGGAAAAAGAGATCTCACAATCTATTTCTCTCCCATTTATCAATTATACATGAACAGATGTCTAAACCTTCCTGGGATCTGTAGATATCATGAGCTGGTTCACTCACAGGTCAACACAGTCATACAGCAATGTTCCTTACTGGGTAAGGAGAGATAAAGCAGGGGTTTTGTACAGGTACCTTGAGATATGAGTTTAATTAATTCTGTGACAGAGCTCATATCAATGAAGTGTAGCATTAAGAGTGTAACAAGTGAATTCAGCAATTAATCAAGAATTTATGGTGAATGAAAGTAACTGAAAAGGCATGAAACAAAAAAAAATCCTCTCATCTCCACCTACTTCCGCCATCCACACTTACCCCACCCAGGGGGAACAATGTTGTAAGCAAAATTCTGTGGCCTCTGTTTTCTCTCCTTCTCTTTCATACTTAAAACTTCATTGTTTCTATGAATAATGTCTACATTGTCTAGTACAGGGTTGTCAACAAGCTCTCCTGCAATCCATGGAGAAGTTAGGCTCCTGTGGGTGGCTATTTTTGTACACTCCAGCTGACTGACAGTCCCAAGCAAAGAGTGGGGTGGATAGATGATGAGGGATAACATCCTGTGGAATGCATCCCTGATCTTCAAGATAATTATACTTTATAAAACCAGTTTATTTATTCATATTCTCTTTTATGTTTCATTAGAGTTTTAAACAATATTTGTTATTTATAAATTTTTTTCTTTCTTAAAAATGTAAAGAAAAAAAATTGGGGTGTTTTTTGTGGAGGCTGGAACAGATTAATGACATTTAAAGTAATTTCACTGGCAAAAATTTAAGTTAGAGGCAAGCTGTGATATGAGCTCTGTCACAGAATGAATTAAAATCATATCTCAAGGTACCATTGTATCTGTACAAAAACCCTGCCTTATCTCTCCTTCCCCACTATGGAATATTGCTATATGATTGTGTTGGCTTGTGAGTGAACCAGCTCATGATATTTACAGATACCAGGAGGATTTAGACATCTGGTCATGTATAATTGATAAATGGGAGAGAGGAGGAAGTAGGTGGAGATGAGAGGAGTTTGTTTCGCTTTGCGCCTTTTAAATTGCTTTCTTTCACCATAAACTCTCATTAAACTGCTGAACTTACTTGCTGCACTCATAATGCTACACTTTATTGCTGAACTTAATTGCTAGATTTTTATACTTCACTTTGGATTAACTTATCTTTCTTCATTGTTTTTTTTTTTGTCTGAAAGGTTTCACAAAAAAGCCGTCCAAGGAGATTTGTTTCATCCTTCTTTTCAGAATGTTTTGAAAGTGAGTTAGGCATGTGTCCTTACATAGTCATGTAGTCAGAGCTGGGTCAATAGGGAGCTTTAAAAGAAGGTTGGATAAGTTCATGGATGGGGATGATAGATGGAATTAGGTAGCTTAAAGCTTGTATAGGCCTGGTGGCCTCTTGCAGCTTCCCTTTTTTCTTATGTTCTTATAGTGTAACTTATTTAGGACCAATGGTCAAACAAAAGAAACTTAGCCATTTAAGCAGCACAAAAGGCACAAAACGCTACCACAACACGAGAAATGCTTCAACAGCGAAAAAGAAAAAAATGTGAGCTGAACAACACAGATGTTGGGCATTGCTGCACCAAATAGTGGCGGTGTACCTGCAGCTACCTCATAACTTGAGTTTTGGCTTGCAAGACAAAGCAAGAAAATTGAATGAATGACAACTCATATTTTGGATTACTCATAAATTGGGATGCTAATATCTTTAGGTTCCACTGTACTTTGAATGAAAAATCTACATGTATCCAAATCCAGGAAAGAAAATGAACCTTTAACCCCTTCAGTACTATGCCACATTTTCATATTCATTCTGGTTACTATTTAGCAATTTTGTACACCTTCAGAAACTTCTGTGTGGGATTAAAATAGTGAAGACTGTGGCCATTACTATTTTGACCCCCACAAAAATCATGGCAAACTGCACCTCAATATTGAAGGGGTCAAGTAGTAAAAAGGTACCTAACCACTATTACCTAAAATTTTTTAACACATCAGCACTTGAAATTTCTCTCTACTTTCTGGGGGAGCGGGGGAGAAGAAAAGGTACTGTAGTTACCCCGAATAAGTATGTTTGTACTAATATGTATTTCTCAAAATATGCTGCTTCATTTCCAAAAAAATTAATTATTAATTCATTTTAATATACAAATTTGATCGCATGGTTATCAGGCAAAAATGGAAGTTACATTGAACATGCATGTGTCTCTGACTCATCCCGTCAGTGCCACCAAACTGTTGGACTATGACTTATAGGTTAGTTCATCACCAGACTCTAGCTGATGAACACATGCACCTTTCCCTTACCCCACACACCAGCTGCTACTGAAAAGGCATAAAACAAAATAAACTCCTCCCATCTCCTCTTCCTCCCTCCTCCCCTCACAATTACCCTCTGTTGGGGGAACAATGTTGTAAACCAAACCTCTCACAGCATTCTGCACCCTATGTTCTTCTTTCTCCTCTTGCCTACTTAAAACTTCATTTCTTCTAGGAACAATGTCTACAAGTTCTGGTACAGGATCATCAATGAGCTCTTCTGTGACACACCAGGATGAATATGCTATGAATAAGTTATAATATAATAACCTAATCTCAAGGGCTGTCTGATCACATACAGTAAAAGTATGAAAATTCAGAAGGCAGCAGAACACAAAAGTTCTCAAATATCAAATTTTCTAAAGTTTTAGCAATGTACTATTTTCAAAATCCTATCTCAAAAGCTTGGACAATCAGGCTGAGACATGAATGGTACATGTACAAGTCAATAATTCACCTGTTGGTGTTGTATGGGCAAGAGAATGGACGTGAGAGAGGAGAAATGGGTAAGAAAAAAAATAAGACTCCTAACGACATTTTGGTGACAGAAGCCGTGGGTGGTGACGAAAAACACCATATTTTTCTGCTTTTACTCACTATAGGCATATTTCTACATACACAGAGATTCAGGGTAGCTGTATTAGTGCATGAATGCAGAATGGATGCATATATAAGCGTAGCAGAGAAGAAATACTATCTATGGATGCAGTATGGAAGTATGAGAAAGTGTAAAAGTAGGATGTGTACAATCACAAACTCAAATTGACGCCACTGAACAAACCCCAGCATAGTGTTTCCATAGTGTTGTTATACCACTGGATTTTTTTTATGAAAAACACTTTAGGTAAATTCATCATTAATTGATGAGACAGAAAAATTCCAGTTTTGGGCTTTCCAAAGTTTTGGATTCCAAACTTTCAGACTTTACTATATAATTTTCCCTTTGATTCTGCATTTCACAACATACATTTTCCGAAGATGTGAGTTTTTGTCACCTATAAAAGCACATATTAGGGGTAAACACTGTATTTGAATGGTTTTATTTAATTTTGATTTGTTTGTTTGTTTCTTTTGTATCACTGCACATTCTCCTTCACAATAAAACAAAATATATATATTATGCGGTTAATTCAACTCCCTGCTACTACATACTACAACTGCCACTACTACAACTACCACTGCTACTTTTAAAAACACAAACTTGCCTTTTCCTGCAAATAAGGAGTGGGATCCAAGAAAGAAGCAGAGAAAAAAAAAAAAAAAAAAAAAGAAAACTAACAAAATATAGATAACAGACGAGGATTCCTTCTGCCTAAGTTGATTCCGTCATATTTAGACCAGAAAAGAACTATGAAGACATGCATTCTATACCTATTTGAAAGTGCAATCTGTCCAAATTAGAGAGAGGATTTGGTCACATCTGATAATCATGATTCACACAGTAGAGATTAAAAAGAAAAATACATTCTTTCCAACACTGTCCAAGTTAAGAGAGGAGAGAGCAGAGGGAAGAGGGAAGAGAAGAGATGAGGAGAGATGAGAAGATAAAAGAAGAGTAGAGAAGAGAAGAGAAGAGAAGAGAAGAGAAGAGAAGAGAAGAGAAGAGAAAAGAAGAAAGGAAAGAGAAGAGAAGAGAGGAGAGGAGAGGAGAGGAGAGGAGAGGAGAGGAGAGGAAAGGAAAGGAAAGGAAAGGAAAGGAGGGGAGAAGAGAAGAGAGGAAAGGAGAAGAGAGGAGAAGAGAGGAAAAAAAGAGGAGACAATGTGGAGAGATTACGGTGAAGAAAGATTAAGAGGAAATGAAGGATAGAAATGGAAAAGAAAAATCAAAATAAGAAAAAATACAGGGCATACAAGAAAGGGAATGCAAAATGGGGTGGAGAGAGAGAGAGAGAGAGAGAGAGAGAGAGAGAGAGAGAGAGAGAGAGAGAGAGAGAGAGAGAGAGAGAGAGAGAGAATGAGACAATTGCACTTACTAGACACCCTGGAGGAGAGCAGACTGGTGCGAGGATCAGCTTTAATCCTGGACCTGTTAATGCCCTCGGGAGCAGTGAGGGTGAGCAGCAGGGCCACGGGAGGCTGCTGAAGCAATGCCTGAAACCCAAAATGACTGAAGTGAAGTGGCAGTTGGATCAGCACTTACCATATCAGTAATATAGAGAACATGTTCTGAAATCTATTTTTACAACATTGTCTTGACTACTTTTTAACAGAAACTTCCAAGACTTCTATTGTTACTTTCATGATATAAAGTGATAGTTTAACAAGGGTTCTGCATCTTCAAAGGAAAAACATACTTGAGAGCCTGACTTATCATTTGTGTGTTTTTTAAAAACAGTCTTTATAACAACATAAAATGTTTCAAGATGCAAGTTGGTGTGTGACAAAATATTTTAATTGCTTGGTTAACATGAATCAACAAAGGATTAGAAAAGAAAAGAAAGTGATGATAAGAATAAAAATACAATTCAAATTGTCAGCTTATTACATTTTTTATTCTTAATGACACTAGAATATCTGTTGCCTCTATCCATTCAATGATGAATATGAGAAAGTGGATACCTTACAGAAAAGAAGGAAAATATATAAAAACTGTATGCCATATAATCTGTGATGCTAAATATCATGGGAAAGAGATTTAGCTCTACCATCTGTTGTGGGATAAATACCACATGAGTGTCTCATATGTAAGTAGTGATTTGATGTAGCACTAAAAGTTCTCCTCATGGACAGGTTACCAAACATGGACCAATGAATGTCCTCAGGGACCAAGGGGCAGTGAAGACCACAGGAGTCTGCTGAAGCAATGTGTGAAACTCAATGATAATCTAAGCGTAAAATAAGAACAATTACCTGTAGTGTCTCCAGGCTGGCAGTGATGATGTTGTGATCGGGATTTGAACTGTAATGGAGACACAACTCATACACCTGGAATCAATAAAACAACTTTTATCAAATATGAAATTAATAAAGTTTGAGTTGTGTAAAAACTACAATTTTAAAGTGATACTCAAAGTTCACTCTGTCTTGACTTATTGAGAAAAATAAAAATAGCTTTCCTAATACAATTAGGCATCATTACACAAAATTCAATAAATTTAGGAACATATATCTTCATATTTCAGGAGCATCACATTATCCTCATCTTGATGTAGACAAACTTATTGAGATTTTCATGGTATACTTTCTTCATTCAATAAAGGTGATGCGTTTTAAAAATAAAGTGGCTGATTTTCCCACTAATATTTCCTTATATACTTAATGTAGAGTTACAAAACTCAAGCAAAAAGAAAGGCCAACTCCTCTTCTTTATAAGTGTAATTTACCAAATTCAAGGTGCTGTAATTCAGCCATGAGTACAGATTGACCAACAACATCTCATCTTCCTGGATGATCCAGTGTGTCAGTCTGACTGACTATTGCTACAGCTTACTGCTGACACGAGAGTAGCTTCATCTACTTCAGTGTTCACTGGTGTTGCGTCATCTTCTTCATAATACATTCTTATGTTGTTATAACATACTATATCTATTACTATAGTACATTACTCATCACTATTCATACTATTGTACATCTTTTCACTGAAAATCCATGAAGCAAGAGATTTCTTTCTCTTCTTACATCTCTAATAGTCTTTCATCCATCATGGAGGTATTAGGTGCACAACACTAAGCTATTTCAACCAAGTAGCTTTTTTAGTGTTACCAGTCCAAGCTCAAAGTAATTATTGCCTTCCTGTATTTGAATGAAGAGGGAAAATGTCCTCATGTACATACACATCAACCACCCTTTACATAAGCTCCATTTTGGTACGTCATCCACCAGTTAGACTCGCAAGGGTTCTCAATCTGGGGTTTGTGAACCCCCACAAGATTTCCAGGGCTACTGAGATGGCTGAACTAACAATATCCTTTGCAACATGCCATTACATATTGAATCAGTGTCAGTCACTAAACTAACATTCTGTTCAATGCCAGATTACTAAAGGGTCCAGGTAGATGGTCTTGTAACTCAGAGGGCTCTTAATGAGAAAATGCTTGAGAATCCCTGAGTTAGAGGCCGAAAGTGTTCAACTTAACTAATATCTAATCAAAAATTATCCAACTTAGTGAGGTTTCATTGTATTGTACATAAATAAAAGATTGAGTACAAGTATAGGATAATGTATAAAATCATTACTTCCTACTGAATGAATACATATCAGAAAGAGACTGAAAGAGCTGCAACTTTCCTTGAAGTTTAAGGGAAGCTGACAATTTTTGTGTCAGGTTCCTGCAAACTTATCATGAAAGGCATCACTAAGGCTGAGTAGATGACATAAATACTTGACATTAACACCTGAGGAGCCAAACCTGAATCAGTTGGTCATAGGAGACGGTGTGTTCCCCAGGATGGAGGTGTGAGGTGGGCTGTCCATGCTGGTCTGATGGAAGATTTGGGGGACAGAGTCGACCCAGGTGAGGCACCAATGCTCTCAAGCACAGCATGCACCCAAGAACCTGGCTGGTGGGTGCCTCCTCCTGCACTGGCACCAGAGTCTGCAGAATTGTGGTTAGGAGCCACGAGAGAAACATGGGTGGCTTGCGGGAGTGGCAGCAGAGCACTAGCAGTGAAGACACAGCAGAGCGTCTCACTGCCGATGATGAGTGACTTAGGTTTGGCAGGAATGCCTTCAGGAGATTCTTGACCTCATTGTCATTGGTGAAGTGGCCAAGTGTTGGCATAATCTTCTCAAGGGCAGCTGCCAGAGTCTCCAGGAGGGGTTCCTCTGTGCGTCGAGCCATTCTTGTTACATATGGCAGCAGATTCTGTACATAAGCACGACCTTTCTGGGGTCTGGAAGAAGGCAGAGGTGCAAATGTGAGGGAAAGATATGAAAGAGGAATGACATTCAAGGTTACACATATGGGGAGATACAAAGCTCACTCTAAAAATTTGTCCCTTATCTCTGACAGATCAGAGGGAGGGAAGTGACAGGGATGGAGGTTAAGACAAGAAAAAGAAGGGAGAAAAGAAAAGGGAGGAAGAGATAGAAAGTGAAGAAGTGAGCAGTGGCTCACACAGCTAGTGCGTTAGTCTTGCAAGTTTTAGTTTGTTATTCCAAATACATTTCTATTAAAATTTCAGTGCTCGCACAAATAATGAGGTTATCTTTCATTCATTATTCTGAATTCAAAGATTACTGTATTTGATGGTTCACAAGACACATGGGCTTGTAAGACACACCCAGTTTTGGCAGACATTGGAATGAAAAACAAGATAAATGAGAAGATTTAAGCTTTGAAAATGAAGTGAAGGATTTCACCTGACATTTGAAGACTCACACATTTAGATCATTATTAGATTCCAATATTTTGCATTTAAAACTTTAATATTTGCAAGTAGTGGATACCAATCCTGTTGTCAGATGTAAACATGTACCTGGCGTATGGCATCACCAATGACTGAGAGTCTGCAAGGCTACAAGGCTAAAAACCATCAATTTTTCCATTTTTTTTTTTTTTACATGTATGGAAGATAAGAATGTTAAAAGATAGATATAGTTTTAATTGTATGGAGGCTTGTCTTACCTCAAGGAGTAATGGCATTACAATGTAAAAGAAAGCATTGAAGCTTGCCTGTGTCAAGATCAAGATCACCAATCAGCAGTCCTGTGTCTTGTTTTGGTTCATGCAATGCATGGTGCATGGTCACTTAGGCAAATTCTTCCTGACTGGTGTCATTCTATGTGATTTACCGGTAAATAAGACGTATTATATATTGTTACCTTGAAAGTCCTGTTTTGTGGTGTAGTACCAATCATCACTTTGTTTACATGTGTGAAGATGTCTGAGGTTTGATTTTAGAGCCTCTATTGCCATAGCTTACCACCAACCACTGCCTCAATCCTGAACCTTGGCTTCAATGGACGCAGGTCCGTTTCCTGACTTTTTTTTTTTGGAGAAAAGGTGTCTCTTATGAGCCATCAGATACGGTATGTGTTTTTCTCAAATATTGTATGAGCTCTTTCAGAATGTAGGTCATATATGATACGATGACTTACTTGACTTTCATCATTATTACAAAAGTGTCGGATTCAGTTATACCAGAATGAGTACCAATGTGCCATGTTGGCAATAATTTCATTTATCTACTTATTTTTCTATAGAACCAGTACTTCAGTTTACCATAAAAATAAACATTTTCTGTCAATTGTCATCTTCAGAAAATGGCAAAGAGTAGGCAAACTATAATTTTATAACGAAGGAGGGAGATGGAGGAGATGACAAGGTAGCAAGGAAGGGTGTGAAAAGATAAGTGAGAGAGGGCAGGTCTTTGCCTGGGCAGGTTGTTGCACCTCTAAAAATAGCAGGTCAGCGAGGGCTGAGTGAAGTCAAGGAGACCTCTGTCCTGTCAGACAGCAATGGGCAGCCAGAGGGACAAGATGAGAGGTTGGAGGCCAGAGGCTTGGAGGGCATCCTGCCAGCTGCCCAGTTATGTCCAGACTGCCTGACATTTCATGGAGTCTCATGAAGGAGAGAAATTAGCTGTGCCATGCTACTGAAATGAGAGGGAGTGTTGAGCAGCTGTTTAGATGCCAGCAAGAGGCTTCATGTCTGTCATCCGAGCATATGCTCCTACCGAGATGTGTGAAACTGAAGAGAAAGAGAAGTTCTACGCTAAACTCAACTCTGTACTGGACCAGTGTCCCTGTTGTAATGCACTTCTTGTCTTGGGCGACTTTAATGCTGTCACTGGCACTGAGAGAGCCGGCTATGAGTTATATGTTGGTCCCCATGACTCAGGTACCAGGAATGATAACAGCTTCCTTCTGAATCTTGCAAGTTCCAGAGGTTGAAAATTGCAGGTTCTTGGTATCAGAGACCAGCGCTGCACCGCTGGACTTGGTATAACAGTGCCGGAAGGGTAGCGAAGGAGATCGACCATATCATTGTTAGTACTTGTTGGAAAATCCTTCAGAACTGAAGGGTTTTTCGGAGTGCTGAATTCTTTGTGACTGATCACAAGCTTGTTGTTGGTACACTCAAGCTGCATGTCAAGTCCAGAAAGCCTCCAAGATGTGACTACAGTGTGTTTCATCTTGAGAAACTGAAGGACTTGACATGTGCCCAGGAGTATGCAGTGAGTCTCCAATCGGTTTGGAGTGCTCGACACCCTTGAGGATCCGGTAGAGCTATGGGATACCTTCACATGTGAGATTTTTGAGGCTGCCAAGGAATGTGTTGGGGAGCACCCAAGGTCACGGAGTGGCTTTGCCTCAGTAGAGACACTGGACAGTATTGAGGAGAGTCGCGTTGCCAGACTTGCTGGGAACAACGACCAGTACAGGGCTTTGTCATGTAGGACTAGAGCTCTCCTGAGGAGAGACAAGGAGAGGTATATCAGGGGTCTCACTGAAGATGTAGAGTGTTATTTAAAAGCTAATGACCTCTGAGTTGCCTATCGACCCCTGAAGAAACTCCGCTCCAAGTCTACATCTCAGGCGAGCACTATCTGAACAGCAAATAGTCGTCTCATATCGGACGCAGTCACCTGCTCGTTGGGCTGAGTACTTTGAGCAGCTGTTTATGGTGGATCCTCCAAGCGGACAGCACCAAACTGCAGGGTTACAGATGCTGGATACTGATCCACCCATTGACAAAACTGCACCCTCCATTGATGATGTCAAAGAGAATGTGACAAAGTTGAAGGGCAGAAAGACAGCTGGCACCTGTAACATCACTGCAGAGCTGCTCAAAGTGGGGGATGAGGCCATGATCCATGGGTTGCATGCTGTCTTGACTGCTGTGTGGCATTCAGATACCATTCCTCCTGACTGGAAAAAAAGGGGTTAGTCATCCCTATCAGGAAGGGGAAAGGGGACCGTCAGGACTGCAACAACTACTGCAGTATAACACTGCTCAGTGCACCAGGCAAGGTGCTTGCCCACTTGCTGTTGATGCGTATCCACAGTCACCTGCTGAAACACCAGAGACCTAAACAGTCTGAGTTCACACTTGGTAAGTCAACAACTGACCGGATCCAAGCGCTTTGTGTACTGGTGGAGCGACGACGTGAGTTTTGACGGGATGTTTGCAGCCTAAGTCAATTTCAAGAAGGTGTTTGATTCAGTGCATGAAGAGGCACTCTGTGATCTTCTGCATCTCCATGGGATTCCTGCAAGGATTATTAATGTATTAACTGGCCTCTACTCCGGGACTGTGAGTGTTGTGAAATGTGGAGGGGAGTGAGGCAGGGAGGCATGCTTGCTCCATCACTTTTCAACATTTGCAAAGACTGGGTACTAGACAGAGTTGTAGACCAAAGGCATTGTGGAGCATCTGTCGGCTATACTGAGATTAAAGATCTTGCTTTTGTTGATGATGCAGTAATCTTTGCTGAGTCACTGGAGTTTCTGGTAATGGCTCTAGAGGCACTGCACGAGGAGGCGAAGCCCCTGGGACTCCAGGTTTCCTGGCCCAAGACCAAGGTTCAGGTGTTTGAAGGCTTACTGGATGAAACAGTACAGTTTGTCCTTGTGTGTGGTGAGAACATTGAGATCTCAGAAAACTTCACATACCTTGGTGGTGTAGAACATAAAGACAGTGGATCAAGCAGGAAATTGTATGGTGGATTGGCCTGGCCCATGGTGTTATGGACTCGCTCAACACAAGTATTTGGCGTTGTTGGTAACTGTGCAGATGGACGAAGATTTGGATATTCAAGTCGCTGGTGATCTCTGTCTTACTCTATGGTTGTGAGACATGGATGCTGAACACAGATATGAAGAGGCAAATTGATGTCTTTGGTACTAGATGCCTTCGCAGGATCATGGGGTACCCCTGGTATGACTTTGTGTCAAATCATTGATTGCTCCTTGAGACTGATTCGAGGCCGATTACCAGCATAGTCTGTCAATGCCAACTGTGACTATATGGGCATGTGGCACAGTACCCAGAAGCCAATCCTGCATATTGGGTTGTCTTCAAAAAGGATAACCCAGCATGGAGGAGGCCAAGGGCATGTCCACAGAACTCATGGCTGCAGCAAGTCAATGCCTCTTGCTAGGAGTTTCTCGGCACAGGAAGGGAGTCTGCATGGAGATTCGCGAGGTGTGACCACCTGAAGTGGCACCATAGGGTAGGTGAGGCAATGCACCCCCAACATATGCCCCCCATGATTGATTCAGGGACTGGGAGCAATCAAGCTGTCACGTTTTTGTTCCTGCCACATGTGGCCTACCCCATTCCCTTGGGGAGGAGTGTGCAGTGATTGTGGGTGGTGACTGGGTGGTGCATGCCTTGTGTTGTGTCTGTGCATGGCTGGTGAAGCAGCGGATGTTTGTTGTGGTAGAAGTAAACCCTGAAAAATAACTTTTATGTCTGTCCTAAACATCCGTGTGCCTGTCTGTCCATGTGTCTGTCTACCTGGCCTGTGAGTGCCTTCCTTGTCACTTCACACATAACTTTGACCACCAAAACAGCTTGTGAGGATCCTGTGGCTTCTCCTCGTATTCCTGCCGAGCTATGAAATGGTAGTGAGTGGCCATGATAAGCAGCAGATAAGGGGACAGTACACAACAATTTTTTTTTTTTCTAATATTTGTGTGGGTTTATTTCACAATGTATGTACCAAGTATGAAAAATCACTTATCATTATAATTTTTATTTCCACAGAGGGAGAGAGAGAGAGAGAGAGAGAGAGAGAGAGAGAGAGAGAGAGAGAGAGAGAGAGAGAGAGAGAGAGAGAGAGAGAGAGAGAGAGAGAGAGAGAGAGAGATGCCTCTGAGTCAGGTATCCCCCAACCACCTCCCAGCCTGGATACAGTGCCAAGAGTTATTTTTCACTGCCCAGAGTGATGAGATTAAACTGCAATACTTATACATGTGGCAAATTCATTATGCCAGTTTTGATTCATTATTGTGAAAAGATATCTAATAAAATTTCAAAGGGTTATTGCAGTTGTACATTAAAATGAATACTGCAAATAAAGACAACAAAAGGGTTGGTTTGTACCTTATATGGTGGCAGAGAGCAGCAAAGCGTGTGAGAGCTGCCCTTAGACTCCTTACTGAACCATTCTTCTTGATCTCCTTGTACAGCTCCACTTGTATCTTGCCCAACTGTGTTTCTGATAAGCTCTGGCAAACAAAACACATCCAATTCATGTAAGTAAAAAAAAAAGTGGATTTGGACAAATTTACCAAGGTTCTAGAAATAAATGATTTTTTTTTAAGATCTATGCAATGAATATGTAAGAAGTAAACTTCCTAGAAAAGAATTGTATGAAACATTACATGGGAAGACTGAAAATACAAATAAACAAACAGATTTACCAACTCACTTATGTCAGAACTCAGCACACCTAAACCAATCAAGTACTGGATTTAAGAATATTGACATATGCACCATCATATTCCATTCTGTACCAAGTCACAGGATGCTGCTACTGCACATGGCACCAATCCCTTAACAGGTCACTGGAAAACCTCACCCTGATCACCCGGTTAAGGGACTCGTTGGCACTGGTCCGCACATCAGGATCTGTGTCAGCTGTCAGCAGCAGTAGTGTCTCAATCCCCACAGAAAGCAGCTTCTGTATCTCCGTGGGTTTGGCGGTAACCAATGCATCAGCAATCACAGAGCAGGTGGCCGCCTTCTCCTTGCTACTCAAGATCTGGTCTTTTTTACTATTTGTTAAAAAAGAATGATATGTATAATCCTTAGGCAGCAGGAGATATGAAAAAACAATATTTGCAGGTGAATGTTTGTGTTGAAAAGGTGAAAAAAATAATGTTATTATTTACAATTAAAAGGAGGTTTAAGAAAATCAAAGCTTATGTGCAATGGTATCAAACTTAATGCAATATGAAAATCTGTGATAGTCTGTTGAACTCTTTCAGGAGCAACAAGGCAGAGCTAACACACCTGAGCAACCCCTGGCCCTGCTGAGAGAGGGAGGTTGCAAACGACGCCATGGTGCGGTTGTGCTCCTGTGGCCGCTGCTCTGGCCCTGCCCCGGCCCCAAAGGCAGCAGCTGGAGAGGCAGCACTTCCAGGGTTGCCATTACCCTGAGAAAGCTTCACGGCCTCAAAAGCTCGCACTAGCTTCTCCAGGGCTGCCATCTTCAATGATGCCTCTTCTGGTGAAGAAAAATAAACTTGTACTCAAGAATTATCATTGCAAAATCACTTCTTACTAATTTGTTCTCATTCAAATATTGTCCTAATCAACAGACTTGTATGAAAACTTCCAACTCTCTCTCTCTCTCTCTCTCAATACACCTTGCTGAGGGACCAGATCTAATGCATATCAAAAGTACCTATATAAATACATAAATAATAACAATTAATACTGATGCATGCCACAAGGGCAAAATATCATCTTAGTTTTTATCAACAATGAGACAGTGCTGAATTCATGTTTCAAATAAACCATATCAAACAGTATGAAATTTAGACCATTTCTGGAATTTCACTCATGTATGTCAAATATGTCATAGTGTCTTTTTTTTTAATACCATGTGGGCTTTTCATGGGAATTTATGGGCTAAAGGGAATACTTTTTTCGGGTACCTCCTATCTCAAAGTCCATCCACTAGGAAACCGTTGCCCCGAGTGAGGAAGCCCAACCTACACTCAGCCCATGGACAGGATTCAAACTCGTACACTTGGAGACCCCTCGGACGCCAGAGCACACATGGTTCCACTGTACCAATATTAATAGTCTTGAATCTAAAATATCCAAAGTTTCCATCAATCAAACTTTGCTTTGAGATGCATTTCCTTACAACCTTACTCTGTATAGAGACATACATGATTACTGGCTAGAAGACATCTAATAATGAACGTATATAGCAAACCACCATACCTCCAGACAGCTTGCTGAAATGCCACAATCACTGCTCTTCACCAATCTGCCTGATTCTCTGTGCGTGGACAGGTTACATTCCCTACTAGATATCCAGAAACTTGAGGTTTTGCTAAGATTAGAATGAATTACCTGATTTATAGGTATTGATAGTCAAACTTTTTGATACTTGAACAAATTAAGTTCGAGTATTGAGTCTCCACTATATGTGTGTGTGTATTTACCTAGTTGTAGTTTTACAGGGCCTGGGCTTTACACTCGTATGGCCCCATCTCCATATCTACACTTATCCAATTTTTCTTTAAAACTATGCACACTCGTTGCTGACACCACTTCTTCACTCAAACTGTTCCAAGTGTGTATTTACCTTTTTGTATTTACCTATTTATGTATAACAGGGTCCGAGCTAAGCTCTCTGTGTCCTGTCTCCTTGTCCACTCCTGTCATATCTCTCTTTCATCTGATTGACACACACTGCATCAACGACATCACTGCTCAATTTATTCCACTTATCAATACTACGACGCGGGAAACTGTATTTTCTCACGTCATTCAGACATGTCTTTTATTAATTTTTTTCTATGTCCTCGGAAATAATTACTTGTGGTCACCTTTATCAACTCTCTGTCCAATATGTAAATCTTGTTCACCAATTTATACATAGTTATCATGTCTCCTCTTGTTCTTCTGTCTTCTAATGTGGTCAGCCCCAGTTTCCTCAGTCTTTCCTCATAGTCTAACTCCCTGAGTCCTGTTACCATCCTTGTTGCCAGCCTCTGTACCCTTTTCCACCTTCTTCACATTTTTCTTCATATGCGGTGACCAGACGCAAGCTGCATATTCTAACTGGGGTCTTATTAAGGTACATAATATCTTCATCATTCCTTCATCTAGGTAGTGGAATGCAAAGCCAATATTTTGAAGCATGTTATATGTTTTCCAAAAAATCTTGTTAATGTGTTTCTCTGGTGACAAAGTGTTTTGCACAGTTACTCCTAAATCTTTCTCCTCATTGGTCTCTTTAATTTTCTCATCACCCAGCCTGTAATCCCAGTTTGGTCTGTATCTACTTCTTCCCATTTTCATAACATGGGTCTTGTCTATATTAAATTCCATCTGCCACTTTTACTCCACTCATATATTTTATCAAGATCTTCCTGTAACTTGTTACAATCTTCCACATTCTTTACTCTCCTCATAATTTTAGTATCGTCCAAAACATATTCATGTAACTGTCAATTCCTACTGGCACATCATTAACATAAATGAAAAAACATGATGGGACCAAGCACTGACCCTTGTGGAACTCCACTGGTTACCTTCTTCCACTCGGACTTCCTTCCTTTCACCACTGTTCGCATTTCTCTTCCCACTAAGTAATTTTCCATCCATTTTGCTAGGTTATCACTTACTCCTCCAATCTTCTTTAGTTTCCACATCAGTCTATTGTGTGGTTCTTTATCAAAGGCCTTTCTCAAGTCCAGGTAGATAGCATCCACCCATCCCTCTCTATGTTGTAGTGGTTGATTATTTTCTTCCATTGTCACTCCCAAGTCCTTTTCCTTTTTTACTTTTTCTAATTCTACTCCATCTCCCATCTTATAGATTCCCACTGTCTTTCACTTTTTTCCATTTCCATGACATGGCTTTTGTCCACATTGAATTCCATCTCCCATTTTTTGCTCCATTTCCAGATCTTGTTTAAGTCTTCCTGTAGTATTTCACAATCCTCTTTTTGTTTAATGACTCTGCACAGTTTCGCATCATCCGCAAACAGATTTATGTAGCTGTTCACTCCCTCTGGCATGTGTGTGTGTGTGTGTGTGTGTGTGTGTGTGTGTGTGTGTGTGTGTGTGTGTGTGTGTGTGTTTTGTATTTACCTAATTGTAACATACGGAAAAGAGCTATGCTCGTACTGTCCCGTCTCCATATCTACTAATGTCCAGCTTTTTCTTAAAATCATGAATATTCCTTGCGTTGACCACTTCCACGTCTAAACTATTCCATGCTTCCACCCTTCTATGAGGAAGCTATATTTTCACATCTCTCCTATAAGTGGCCATTTTTAGTTTTTTCCCATGCCCTCTCGACACTCTTTCATTCCACATACACAGATCTTCCCTATCCATTTTTTCCATGCCAATCATCACTCTGTGTATTTACCTAGTTGTATTTACCTAGTTGTAGTTTTACAGGGCCTGGGCTTTATGCTCGTGTGGTCCCATCTCCATATCTACACTTATCCAATTTTACTTTAAAACTATGTACACTCTTTGCTGATACCACTTCCTCACTCAAACTGTTCCAAGTCTCAACACATCTTTGGGAAACTAAATTTTTAACATCTCTCAGACATCGTCCCTTCCTTAGTTTCTTACTATGCGATCTTGTGCTTCTAAAGTCATATTCTTCTCTCAGGATCAGTTTCTCATTATCCACTTCATCCATTCCGTTAATCAATTTATAAACTTGCATCAGATCCTCTCTCTTCTCTGCTCCAAGGTTGGTAGATCCATTGCCTTTAGTCTCTCCTCATATGCCATCCCTTTAAATTCTGGAACCATTCTTGTAGCCATTTTTGTAGTCTCTAATTTTCTTATGTGTTTCTTTTTGTGAGTCCACACAACTCCTGCATATTCCAATCTAGGTCTTATTTTAGTACTTATCAATTTCTTCATCATTTCTTGTCCATATAGTGAAATGCTACTCCAATATTCCTTAGCAAATTATATCTCTCTGAAAATTCTATCAATATGGCTAACCTTGATTATTTTCTTCCATTGTCACTCCCAAGTCCTTTTCCTTTTTACTTTTTCTAGTTCTACTCCATCTCCCATCTTATAGATTCCCACTGGTCGTCTTTCACTTTTTCCCATTTCCATGACATGGCTTTTGTCCACATTGAATTCCATCTCCCATTTTTGCTCCATTTCCAGATCTTGTTTAAGTCTTCCTGTAGTATTTCACAATCCTCTTTTGTTTAATGACTCTGCACAGTTTCGCATCGTCCATAAACAGATTTATGTAGCTGTTCACTCCTCTGGCATGTCATTTATATATACGAGAAAAGTATTGGTGCCAATACTGACCCCTGTGGCACTCCGCTGTCTACTGTTCTCCACTTGGACTTCATATCTTTAACTATCGTCCTTATTTCTCTCCCCTTAAGTAATTCTTCATCCATCTCAATGTGCTTCCTTTTAAGCCACCCTTCTCCTCTAACTTCCATAGTAATCTTTCATGTGGCACTTTATCAAAAGCCTTTTTTAGATCTAAATAAATACAGTCAACCCATCCCTCTCTCTCTTGTACTTTATCAACTATTCTAGAGTAGAAACTCAATAAATTTGTCACACATGACCGACCTTTTCTAAAACCAAATTGGCTATTTGATAATATTTTGTTGTCTTCAAGAAACCTGATCCATTGCTTACATAACATAAATAATAGGATAACAAAGGGCCACCAGGGCCCATCTAGGTTATCCTGTATCTTCCTCAGCGACCTCGTCATCAGTACTTAAAGATACACTTACAAGTACACAATACATTATATACTAATTCTAAATATTTGGCCCATTAACAGGGGTAAGTCCTGCAGCGAAATCCTCTACAATTTGTGGTCCCCATACATGGGGATCATGTCTTATTTAACTATAGTAAATTTCTTATAAAACTATCATGCAGTGCTATACATAATCATAAATCTAATAAATTTAAGTGCTTATCTAATCTGTTTTTAAACATTGTCAAACTAGTGCTATTTACAACCGTCTCTGGCAATGCATTCCAGAAGTCTACCACTCTATGACTAAAGAAATATTTTCTTATATCTAACCTGCAGCCTTGCTTTCTAATCTTCCTGCCATGATTTCTAGTCCTATTTCCTCCTCTAAGGTAAAGAAAGATCTCACATCTATGTAGTTTGTATCTGAAAACATTTTAAATAACTCTATCATATCCTCTTATACATCTCCTCTCAAATGAAAACATGTTTAATTCCTTTAATCTATCTCTATACTCCAGGCGCTTTAATGCTGGTATCATCCTAGTTGCTCTTCTCTGAACTGCTTCTAACATGTTGATATCCTGCCTATAGTGGGGTGACCAGGCCTGTATGCAATACTCTAAATGGGGCCTAACATAGAATTATATAAGCTACGCACCACTTCCTTACTTTTATAACTAACATTTCTATTTATAAAACCCAGGATCCTATTTGCCCTATTTCTTGCTTCTAAACATTGCTTTGAAAATTTCATAGTTCTGTCTATCACTACTCCTAAATCCTTTCCTTCCTCTACTGCCTCTAGCCAACATCCCTCCATCTCATAGCTAAAGTTTGTGTTGTCTTTACCTAAATGCATAACCTGACACTTTTAGAATTAAACTCCATCTGCCACCTGTCTGCCCATGCTATCAGCCTGTCCAGGTCTCGTTGTATTCTGTAATTGTCCTTTTCACCCTGTACTGCACATGCTATCTTAGTATCATCTGCAAACTTTGATACTTTGCTACTAATTCCTATATCTAAATCGTTAATGTACACCAAGAAAAGAAGAGGTCCTAGCACTGATCCTTGGGGTACCCACTAACCACTTCCTTCCACTCAGACATTGCCCCATTTAATACTACTCTCTGTTTCCTATCAGAAAGCCATTCACTAATCCAATCAACTAACCTACCCCTATCCCATGTAGTCTCAATTTGTACACTAGCCTCCTATGCGGTACCTTATCAAATGCCTTGCTAAAATCTAGATATATAACATCTATGCTATTTCCATCATCTAACTCCTTGGTAATATATTCTAAGATATCGAGCAAATTTGTAAGACAAGACCTCCCTGATCTAAAGCCATGTTGGGTATCTCTAATTAATCTATTCTCATTTAAATGCTCCCAAATACTACCCTTAATGATTTTCTCTAGTATCTTACATACTATACTAGTTAAACTGATCGGTCTATAATTATTCATCATCCTTCCTACCTTTTTAAATATTGGAGTAACATTAGCTAACTTCCAGTCCTGAGGTATCTCAGCAAACCTAAGTGATCTTTCAAAGATTAACTTAAGTGCTTCAGAAATACTGTCTACACCCTCCCTAAGTACTCTGGCATGTAGCTCATCAGGACCACTCTTTCCTATCGTCTAGTTCAAGAATAAATTTCCTAATAATTCCTTTTATATCAATATTTTCTAAAGCTCTTAAACTACTCTCGCACTGTTTGCAACAGGATTTCCTATTCTTTCCTAGTAAATACTGAAGAAAATTGTTCATTCAATAATTCTACTATGTCTTCATTTTGATCCACTACTACACCATCTTTTCTGAGTGGTCCAATCCTATCCTTATTTCTTTTATCACTGACCTTGTAATAACTATATAATTTTTGGGATCTTTACTCCCAGCTCTAGCTAGTTTTATCTCTGCCTGCCTTTTACTTTTTTTTTAACCTTACTCAAATCATCCCTGACCTGTCTGTACCTAATCAAATCTACATCTTCCCACTTTTCTGCAACTCTCTGTATGCCTCTTCTTCTCTCTGATCTGGCTACCATCTCATGAGTCCACCATAATGGCTTCCTGTTTCTCTGCCTTATATCTTTGTAAGGATACACTGCATCACTATAGCCTTTACTACAATCTTAAAAATATCCCACATCTCCTGTGCAGTTTTATTTCCAAAACTATCTTCCCAGTTTACTTCTCCTAATAACTGACGTAACCTACCATAATTGCCTTTCTGATAGTTTGGGACTCTAGTCTTATTCACTATATTATCCCTATTGGAATTAATGATAAATCTAATTATATGATGGTCACTGTTTGCTAAAGTCTCCTACCTCAACTTCCTTTAAACAATCTCAATATTTGTTAGTACTATGTCTAAAACCTTCCTCCCCCTAGTAGGTTTATCTACCATCTGCACTAAATAGTTATCCTGAAAACTTTCCATAAACTTATTTTCACTAGCATCTCCTACCATCCTCTCTCTTTTACTGACTTAAGATTAGAAACTCAATAAATTTGTCTGACTAGTACACCCCTTTTCTAAAACCAAATTGTCTACATCTGCTGACTGGTTAGGTGGCCTCTGCTTCTTTATTACTTTTTCACACATCTTGCATATTACACTAGTTAGTGATACCGGTCTGTAATTTAAAGGTTCTTCCTTCCTTCCGCTCTTATATATGGGAACCACCTCAGCTCTTTTCCACTCCACTGGCACTGTTCCATTTTCTATTGAGCATTTTATGATGTTGTATATTGGACTTGCTAGTTCTTCCCTACATTCTTTCAGTTTTCTGCCTGAGACTTCATCCTGTCCCATTGCCTTTTCCTCATCCAATTCCGTCATCAACTTTTTATTTCAAGCTTGGTTACTTTAATCTCTTTCATATAGACAGTCTCTCTATTACCCTGTGGTCTTTCAAATTTGGATTCCTTAGTAAAGACCTCATGAAATTTACTATTTAACAGTTCTGCCATACTTATTGGGTCTTCCACCATTCCGTTTTCTCCTTTTAACCTTTCTATTGTTTCTTTTTGTCTTATTTTTCCATTTATGAATCTGTAGAACAATTTTGGTTGTTCCTTACATTTTCGACAATGTCCTTTTCATAGTTCTTTTCTTCTTCCTTTCTCACCTTAGCATATTCATTTCTTGCTGTTTTGAAGTTTTCCTTATTTTCTGGATTTCTGTTTCTTCTCCACCTTTTCCATGCTCCATCTCGTTTCTCCTTTGCCCTAGCACATCTTGCATTAAACCAATCTTTCTTTCCTTCTTCTTTAGGTCTATATTTCGGAACATATTCCCTGACCCCAGTTTTGTATATTTCCAAAAATAAGTTATATTTCTCTTGAACCGTTAATGAGTTTTCCATCTCCTCCCAGTTTACGTTTTAAAATAGTTCTTGAGATTCTCAATATCAGCCTTTCTGTAATTTAATCGGTCTCCTTTGTATGATTCATCTCTATCTTCCTTTCCTTCTTCTATATCCATCTCTAATATTACATGGTCACTCTTTCCCAATGGGCACTTGTATCTTATATCATCGTTAATTGGTATATCCCTTGTAAAAACTAGGTCTAATCTTGCCGGCTCATCGTTTCCTCTGAATCTTGTGTTTTCCTTTACTCTTTGGACCATCAAATTATCTATCATTAGGTTCAGGAATCTATCTCCCAGGCATCTTCCCCATACCACTTTCATAATTTTCCCAGTCTACCTCCTTACAGTTGAAATCTCCTATCAATATCACTTTTCTCCTTTCCTTAATGATTCTTGTAAGACTCCTTATTGTGTCATCTATCATGTCTCTATATTCTTGGTTAGTCCATGAGTTTGTTTTGGTGGCACATATGTTCCAATGATTGTTAACTCCTTTTGTTAATATGCATCTTAACATACAGTATTTCTGATTTTCCTTCCCCAAACTCCACTTGATTTACCACTATCTCCTTCCTTAACATCATCATGACTCCTCCTCCTCCTTTACCCACTCTGTCTCTCCTCCATATATTATACCTTTTATCTATGTCTATTTTATTGCCTCATTTAACTTTGTTTCCACCAGGCATACAATATCTGGTTCTTCTTTCTTTATGTAATCTCTTAATTCTAATTTACTAGATAAAATCCCATCTATGTTTGTATACATCATTTTAATCTCTTGTTCTTATCATTTTTAGTTAAACTTGCTCCATTCTTTTCTCTTCTTTCTCTTTTATATACCATTTCCTTATCCTGTCTCCTATAATTCTCCAAAAATGCCTTCTTCTCCTCCTCTGACCTTTCATTATTTTTTCTCTTGCTTCTGCCACCAGTTCATTGTGTCTCTTCCTTTCCTCCTCGTTTCTATTTTTCTTTATATATATATCTTTGCAACCTTCTGTTTCTCTGAGTTTCGTTTTTCTATATAGTACTTCTTCTGCTGCTGCTTGTGATTTTAGTAATATCTTAATTGGTCTCACTGTTCCTTCTTGATATGGTCCCATTCTATGGATTTCTTCTACTTCCTCTTCTAAGTTCTGTCTATCCTCGTCATTCAGATGTTTTAGTAGGTCTTTTACTGATTTCATTTCGTCTTTTCCTTCTTGGTCTATATTTAACATTTTTTCTTTCAGTCCAAAAATAATTACACTCTTCTTTTTTCCGCAATTTCTCTTACTAAATTTTCTTTTTCTTGAGGACTCCTATCATTTTGCTTGTCATATTTTCATCTCTTTCTTTTAACTGTTCTTGAAATACTTCTTGAAATGATTCCTTGTCTTTCTTATCTTGGATTCTCCATGCTTGTACTTCTTTTTAATCACGTCTTGTACTCTTTCTTCTTCTTTGTTAACTAGATCTTTTAGCTTTTCTTTTTCTTTCTCGGCTTTACCGAGTCCTTCTTCCATCAATTTCTTATAGTTCGCTATTTGGACTTTTAATTCTTCATTTTCGGTTCTTAGCCTAGTTTCGTTTTCTTCCACTCTTTTATCCTTTCTTTCAATTTCTGGAGCTCTTTATCCTGTTCTTCATTCTCTTTCATTCCCATACTCTCCTTTATCAATTTATCTAATTTACGTTCGATAGTCAAGACTCTATCAAATAGTGAAGTTTGCGCCGTATCAAAGCCTTCAAATTCTCCTCCTCCCTCACCAACATTGTCATCATCAGCTTTCATTCTTTCCCTTGTCACATACCTGCATTTAGATGGAATATCTTTCTCACTCATTATTATTTAACACTGTATTCATGAAAAAAATGAGTCCACACTTATCGCCCAGGCCACTGTAAACCCAAACAAAGGTAGTGAAGATCAGCTGATTCTCGGGAGCGACGGTATCGCGTCCTTCCTCTGCTGCGTCTCGTGTGTGTGTGTGTGTGTGTGTGTGTGTGTGTGTGTGTGTGTGTGTGTGTGTGTGTGTGTGTGTGTGTGTGTGTGTGTGTGTATTTACCTAGTTGTAGTTTTACAGGGCCTGGGCTTTATGCTCGTGTGGCCCCGTCTCCATATCTACACTTATCCAATTTTTCTTTAAAACTATGTACATTCTTTGCTGACACCACTTCCTCACTCAAACTGTTCCACGTCTCAACACATCTTTGCAGGACACTAAATTTTTTAACATCTCTCAGACATTTTCCCTTCCTCAGTTTCTTACTATGCGATCTTGTGCTTCTAATGTCATATTCTTCTCTCAGGATTAGTTTCTCATTATCCACTTGATCCATTCCGTTAATCAATTTATAAACTTGTATCAGATCCCCTCTCTCTCTTCTCTGTTCCAGGGTTGGTACATCCATAGCTTTTAGTTTCTCCTCATATGTCATCCCTTGAAATTCTGGAACTATTCTTGTAGCCATTTTTTGTAGTCTCTCCAATTTCCTTATGTGTTTCTTTTTATGGGGGTCCACACAACTCCTGCATATTCCAATCTGGGTCTTATTTTAATACTTATCAATTTCTTCATCATTTCTTTGTCCATATAGTGAAATGCTAATCCAATATTCTTTAGCAAATTATACGTTTCTCTGAAAATTCTATTGATATGGCTTACTGGTTGATTGTTTTCTTCCATTGTCACTCCCAAGTCCTTTTCCTTTTTTACTTTTTCTAGTTCTACTACTATGATTTAAATTCATATAACTAATAATATAAACACATAAGTTGATTAGACAGTAATCACATTGGAGTGCATGGTGCAGTCCACTGGCCACCCTGTCATATATCACACAAAGTGTAGCTGAAGCAGATGGTGCTGCTCACTGTCTAGGCCTAACAAAGCAATGTCTTAGTGTTATCATGTTGAGGCTTAGAAGAAAGATAATTTCACAACCAAAATGAAGGGCTTGCATGGCAGTCGATTCCCTCACTTAAACATGCATCATGGCAAAATTCACTATCTTGTTCTGCACAGTTCCAGGTGTTTCTGACCTCCAAAAAACAAGAACATGACTACAGTACTAATTGCCAAAGGTTTATTGCTGGCACCTCATTGAGACCTGAGGATCTGTAATATGGCCATTCCCTCACTACCCCCATTTTTTTTTTTTTTTTTTTTTTTTATGTCTGGTTTCCCTATTACATTAGGGCTAAGACGGTGTCGCCTGACAGAAGGGCTTTGGTTTTGGCATTTGGGAACCGTTACCCCAAGTGGATGCCCTTCCTAACCTCAGACCGTGGCCAGGATTCGAACCCCTACACTTGAGAACCCTGGGGCCCACAAAGCGCGCACGATCCCACTGCACCACGGCGGCCCACTACCACTAGTTTCAAAATACAGCCAACCTTGATTTATTAATCCAACAGATGGACAAGTAACTTAGAATATAAGGAGTTCAAGGAATTAAAAATCAAGGTTATGATTAGCTTAACACAAATAGTATTTATCAACATCATGATTTCTGTTATCCTAATCAGAAACTGATAAATATCATTATGGCATGGCTGGGTGTGCCATCGTGTCATGATACTGTGGCACTTAACATTCATCATGGAGTTAAAGGGTTGTGTGTTATTCTCATTATAAAAGACGACCCCTTGATTTATGAGCCTCAAAATTGGCATAAAAATTTGTCTTATATCCATGTACATTTTATGAATTCAATATACATAATTACCATCATGCAATTTCAGTATTCAAAATGTGCTTTGATTCGTGGCTACTGTCTATAATAGTATAGTTTGGCATTCTAAGGGCCCAATTCCTAGTCCACAGCAGTAGTGATGGTATTTGTAAGCTGGCATTCATAAGTAGTCATCACTATAGTTGGAACGATGGACAATTATCGTGACTCGTCTTCCCCAAGTGACAGTCGCCTCACGACAAACCCACTGATCAGCAAGATTTCACTTAAACCTGTTTGGGTAAAACTGCTGAATAAGGCCTTCTTCTATTTCCCCACCAGCCCCCTCCCCAACACCAATAAACTTGGGGACTTGTTGGGAAAGTGGGGTTTTTAGGTGGGAAGGCCAAAATAGACTAAATTTTGCAACTCCCCAAAAAATTCTAAGAGGCTAAATTTGGCTAAATTGAAAAAAAAATCCCTAAAATACTGACAAAATTTAAGGCAAACAAACTAAACCTAATCAATCAAATATAACCAAACACAACCTGATCTAACCTAACCCAGCCAGAATTGAGGGAGTGGGTTCTGTCCCCTTCGCAACCAGTTACAAACCCATAATAATTCGCTACAGGTTAGTGAAATAGCACTTATATGTATCAAGACATCTGAAATAGTACTTGAATGTATTAACACGTACTGTACATATCAGAGAAGTAACAGGTGGAGAAGCAGAGTGACCAGGGGGGCAAGGGAGGGGGTGCCTGAGTGGGTTACACTTTGTGAGTGTTCAAGTTTCACAGCATTGTCCTGGATAAACATTAAACGTCCACAGATTAAAACTTTCAGACACATCATACAGTAAGCATAGGCATGTGTGTGGGGGGCAAAGGGTACAAGGCCCAATACTGTAGATAGACCTTATTTTACATCATAACTACAGAACTGTCCTAAAGAGGTCGTCCCTCCAGCTCTCCTCATTTCCCAGCAACCGTTTCACAGCTCTTTCACTCAGCTGACATGACACCACAGATATGAAGCCGCACTACTGGTCAACAAGGAAAGGAGGGAGAAAAGGGATCACAAATGGAGGAAATGGGAATAGAGAAAAAGATATTAAGAAAAATGGACAAAAGATGGAGGAAATGAGAATAAAACAAGAGATAGAAAGAAAAGTGAATAAAAAATAAGGGGAAGAAGATAGTGAATAAGGAAAGAGGAAACGGGAATGAAAATGATGATGAATAAGGAAATATGAGGAAATGGGAATGAGAATGATACTGTAACGAATAAGGGAATACAAGGAATCCATAATAAAAAAAGCAGAGAGAAAGAAAAATGAATGACGAATAGTGAAAGACAATAACAAATCCAGGAATATGAGGAAGTGAGGATGAAACAGCATATAAGAAGAAAAATGGATGATGAATACAAGAATAAAAGTGTGAATAAAGCAGGATAAGAGGAAGAAATAAAGGACATAAAAGGAGGAATGGATAAAGACAATGATACAATAACAAATAAGAGAAGCGAGGAAAGTGGGAATAGAATGCGGAACTGAGCTACGAGAAATAGGGACGACTTTAAAACAGCACCATAGTGAATAACAGCGCCAATAAGGGCCACAGGGACGGGCCGACATCACTACAACCCGCTGACAAAACACAACACTCGCTCAACCCAAAGAATATAAACATGATTCGCAGCATCACTTCACACACACACACGCCGTTAATTAATTTAGAAAACCTCCTTTGCTAATTTCCACAACACTCGCTCAACCCAAAGAATATAAACGTGATTCGCGGCGTCACTTCACACACACACACACACACACACACACACACACACACACACACACACACACACACGCCGTTAATTTATTTAGAAAACCTCCTTTGCTATATTTCCACAAAGAATATAAAAAAGATTCGGAGCGTCACTTCACAAACACACACACGCCGTTGATTTATTTAGAAAAGCTTCTTTGCTATATTTGCACCTCCCGCGTATACCTCAAGGCGCTGCTAGGGCGAAGGTGGTCTGTCGTGTACTTAATTCAATAGTCCACGAAGTGTGAGGGCACAGTGGAGGCGGCGGTGGGTGGCAGCTGGAGTGTCGTGTTCTTTGCCATATATCTCAGTGTAGCACTCACCACGCTCGTCTCTCCGGTGGTTTCCAGGTGGTGCTAGCAGGCGTGGCGGTTGTATGCCTCCATGGTGTCTAATACGTGGTAGTATTGAATTAGAGGCGAGAGGCAGTATTGTCCCAGCAAGCCATATCCTCTCTGCTTCAGGACTGTCAGGCGCCTCGGCTCACCATCGCGCTTCACTCCTACACTAACATTGCCACAACCAGAATCATTGCTTTACGACAAATTCATAAAGTTATGCTTATGTTTTACCAGAAATTAGTCGTGGTTTTAAATGAAATAGTTTTGTTTACGCTAGAAACTAATCCCTAAAGTGAGACTGTTAGTTTGGCTTCCTTTACTTGTCAATATGGGCGACTCCGCCTTCCTTTCTCTCAATATTTTTAGTGTTATGTTGAAAGAGTTTATTTTTCACCTATCAGTTTTGATAGTTATAATAATTTGAATATGAATAACCTGTAAGTTTTTATCAAACCGATGATATTACAAGCAACACATTTCCTTGTTTGCATCTACCTAGGTACCTCTTTTTTTGTCATCAGGTGGAAGTAATTTCATAAAATATAATGTTGAAATAATTATGAAGTTCATCTAAATTGTCTCTAAGTTTCAACAAATAGAAAATTTTACCCATGACAGCTTTTGTTGTGACTATTTTGGTAGGCACGTGATGCTTCCTGTCACATGACGCGAGAGAACGGGAAGCCAATATAAATACTCCCTTTTATAGCCATTATGCACATCATTCTAGCCTGATAAGGAATTCAGAACTAAAAGACCAAATAAATAGTCAAATTTAGGCATTATAAGTACTAGTCAATACTTTTAACAAAGAATTAAAAGGAAATGAGCGAGCCGTTCTCTGTGGTGCTCTATTGATCCCAGGCTGAACAGTGTCAGTGCCAGCGAGCAGAAGGCAAGATGACATCCAGCAGGATGAGTGTAGGACTCCTCTTCCTCCTTGTATCCGCAGGTAAGGCTAGACTGCAACCACCATCCACCGGCCCAGCACAGTGACGGTCTGGTGATGTACCTTCACGGTGTGCTTACCTGGCTGGGCTGCCTTGGAGGGAACCCCACAGTGGCCAGCACGCCACTCCAAAAGGAACACCAACCAAAGCAAAAAAGGGCTGAAGACATGACTGGAAAGTGTGCTATGAGCCCACATGCTGAGACAAGGAGAATGTGATGGCAGTTAGTGACTCACTTAAGTTGAATAGTTGATCATCTAAATAGTCACTGGTCCCCCTTCTAAATGTACTGAGGTTGTCCGTTTCAGCTAACTCAGCAGAGAGACCATTCCAGTGCCTCACCACTCGGACTGAAAAATATCTACGTCTGGCCTCACAGGATGCTTGGGGAACAAATATCTTAAATTCATGACCACTCAACATCCCTCTCAAAGGGGCCATGATGAAAATATCAGTATTTTCTTGCCCCCTTGGAACCGCGGCAATTTTTTCTTCCCTTACCATAGAGCAGGGGTTTTC